>NW_027666589.1:0-96584 GCF_963455335.1 Martes martes
CAGTTAAGAGTAGAAAGAAAAGCAAAAAGACTTAAAAAGAAGTCAGGTTATTGGTGGATCTGTGAACTCCTAAAGCTACACAGACAAGATAACCAAGAATCCAAGATAACCAGAATCCTTCTGAGATTCTAGAATGACCTATCAGTTCTATTCTCCATGAGGCTCACATAATTGTCCCATTTGTTCCTGTTCGGGGAAAGAGAGAGTGGGACTAAAATCTGACAGTTTAACTTTCCCTTAGGTTCTGAGAGGTCTTGCCAAGTTGCTGAGACTTGTCCTTTTCTTATTACGTGTATCCTTACAGTACAGCTTCAAAATTACAAAACATCTGAGGTAAGCTCTGTTCCTAAAAAAACAAGAATACTAAATAAAAGAACTTTGGCTTTGATTTCAGCTCATTTCCTCCTACTAGGTCATGCCAAATTAGAAAAAAAAAAAAAAAAGTCATTATCATTTACTTAAAAATAAACCCTTGGGGCGCCTGGATAGCTCAGTCTGTTAAGTGCTTCAGCTCAGGTCATGATCTCAGGGCCCAGGGATAGAGCCCTGCATCAGACTCCCTGCTCAGTGGGGAGCCTGCTTCTCCCCCGCCCCCTTGCTCCTCTCTCACCCTGACCCAGCTCATGTGCTCTCTCTCAAGTAAATAAATATTTTAAAAAGAGAGAGAGTGAGACAGAAACCCTTAAGATACTAATGTAATTCACTAAATAAAAATCCACAGGTCTGTACTAACTAGATAGATAGAGTGATATTGTGATATAATAAACATTTGGTCTTCATTCCTGGTTTCCTAGCAAAAGAGCTTCTAAAACCCTTGGAGTTTCCTGAGTGATAAGAGTGCCTTTGGTAATACTAATGAGATGATTCTTGGCTGAGGTCCTAGTCACCAGAGGTGACCAAGGCATGATTAAAGGTTGACAACTTTCAGCTCCACCTCAGGATATCCAAGGAGGCGGGAATGGCTACACAATGAGTTAATCAATAATGGTTAGTGATTTTATCAACCATGTCTACATAATGAAACCTCCATAATAACTACAGAGTTGAGAGAATTTCCAGGTTTTGCTTTTTTTTTTTAACACATCAAGGTGCTGGGCGGGTGAGATGCCCAGAGAAGGCATGAAAGTTCCACACCTTTTCCCCCACACCTTACCCTATACATTTTTCATTTGGCTGTTCCTGAGTTGTACCATTTATAATAAATCAGTAATAGCAAACAAACTATCTTCCTGAATTCTGTGAGCCATTCTAGCAAATAACTGGACCCAAGGAATGGTCTTAGAAACCAATGATTTATAGCCAGTTGGCCAGAATTATGGGAAGTCTGGACGAGTGATGGCTCTGAAGTGGGGATCAGTCTTGTGTGACTGAGCCATTAACCTGTAGGGTCTTGCTAACTCCAGGTAGTGTCAGAATTGAACTGAATTGTAGGACACCCAGTTGGTGTCCACACAGAACTGGATAATTTGTTTGCTGTAGAAAACACATACATTTTGTGTCAGAAGTGCTGGTAGTAAGAATAGATGATACACTGATAAATAGATAAGGGAAAACAAACTTAGAGCTGAATGACATCTGATAAATGTTAGAAAATGACCGACTTTGAAGAGCATTTTACCGTCATTTAAAAAAACACAGTTTTTAATAACTGATTCGAGAAAAAAATCACCAGTGAAAGCTAAAACTAGTGGTTAAATTTTGGTCAGATCCATCAAAGAACACTGGTTGTTTCCATAACTTGACTACGTAAATAATACTGCAATGAACAGAGAAGTGCAATATATCATTTCAAATTATTGCTTTCATTTTCTTTAGATAAATACCTAGAAATGAAATTGCTAGATTATATGGTAGTTTTAGCTTCAGTTTTTTTGAGGGACCTCCATACTGTTTTCCATAGTGGCTGCACCAATTTACATTCCCATCAACATTGCAGGAGGGCTCCCTTTTCTCTACATGCTTTCCAATACCTGTCATTTCTTATCTTTCTGATAATATTCATTCTGACAAGTGTGAGGTAATATCTTATTGTGGTTTTGATTTGCATTCTCCTCATGATTAGTGTTGAGCATCTTTTCATGCACCTGCTGGCCATCTTTTTGTAATCAGATTGTTTGGGGGTATTTTTGTTACTGAGTTGTAGAAGTTCTTTATAGATTTTGGATGTTAACCCTTATTTAAATATGACTTGCAAATATGTTCTCCCAAGCATTTGGTTGTCTTGTTTTGTTGATGATTTCCTTTGCTGACCAGAATTTTTTTTCATAGTCTCATTCATTTATTTTTGCTTTTGTTGCCATTGCATTTGGAGTCAGACCCCTCAGGTAAGAGAAAAGAAGAGAGGAGAGGAGAGGAGAGGAGAGGAGAGGAGAGGAGAGGAGAGGAGAGGGGAGGGGAGGGGAGGGGAGAGAAAGGAAAAGAAGAGAAAAGAAAAGAGAAAAGAAGAGAAAAGAAAAGAAAAGAAAAGAAAAGAAAAGAAAAGAAAAGAAAAGAGGGAGGGAGGAAAAGATCTCCAAGAGTGATGCCAGGCTGACAACCTCTATTTTCTCCCTTAAGTTTTATGGTTTCTGGCATTATATTCTTTAATCTATTTTTTAATATCTTTAATCTATTTTGAGTTAATTTTTGTGTTGTATGGTAAGATAGTGATCCAGTTTCATTATTTTGCATATATCTGTCCAGTTTCCCCAGCACCATTTATTAAAGAGACTGTCCTGTCCCTATTGTGTATTTTTGCCTCTTTTGTCATAAATTAATTGGTCATATACGCATGGGTTTACTTGGGGGCTCTCTATTCTATTCCACTGATCTATGTGTCTGTTTTTATGCCAATACCACACTGTTTTAATTACTATAACTCTGTAACAAAGTAACCTCAGTTTTGTTTCTTCTCAAGATTGCTTTGGCTATTCAGAATCTTTGATGGCTCCATAAATATTTTAAAATTGTTTTTTCTATTTCTGTGAAAAATGCCATTGGAATTTTGATAGGGATTGAATCTACAGTTTGGGGTGATAAAAATATTTTAACAATATGAACTCTTCCAATCCATGAGCATGGAATCTCTTTCCACTTATTTGTATTGTCAATTTCTTTCATCAATGGCTTGTAGATTCCAGTATACTGGTTTTTGAACTCCTAGGTTAAATTTATTCCTAGGTATTTTACTTCTTTGATGCAAACTCCTTTTTTCTGATAGCTCATTGTTAGTGTACAAAAATGGAAATGAGTTCAGTATATTGATTTTTGTATCCTGCAATTTTACTGAATATGTTTATTAGTTCTAACACTTTTTGATGGAGTTTTTAGAATTTTCTATATACTAATTCATGTCATCTGTAAATAGTGAAAGTTTTACCTCTTCCTTTGCAATTTTGATGTCTTTTATTTCTTTTTCTTGCCTGACTGCTCCAGCTAGGACTTCTAATACTATGTTGAATAAAAGTGATAAGAGTGGGCATCCTTGTCTTTTTCCTGATTTTGGAAGAAAAGCTTCCAGCTTTTCACCACTGAGTATGTTAGCTGTGGGTTTGTTATATATGACCTTTATTATGTTGAGGTATATTCTATCTACATCTGCTTTGTTGAGAGTTTTTATCATAAATGGATCTTGAAGTGCCTTTTTCCCTACAACTATTGAAACGCTTACATGATTTTTTAATCTTGCATTTTGTTAATGTAGTAAATCACATTGACTGATTTGCACATGTTGAACCACACTGCATTCCAAGAATAAATCCCACTCTATCATGGTGTATGAACTTTTTAATGTACTGCTGAATTCAGTTTGTTAATCTTTTGTTGAGAATTTTTGCATCTATGTTATTTACAGATATTGGCCTGTAATTTTCTTTCTTTTCTCTCTCTTTTCTTTTTTTTTTTTTTTAAATGGTGTCCTTGTCTGGTTTTAGTATCGAGGTAATGTGGGCCTCAAAAAATAAATTTAGAAGCATTCCCTGCTTTTCAATTTTTTGGAACAGTTTGAGAAGGATAAGTACTAAGTCTTCTATGAATATTTGGTAGAATTCACTAGTGAAGCCATGTAGTCCTGGGCTTTTGTTTGTTTGAAGGTTTTTGACTACTGATTCAATCTTTCTGGTAATTGGTCTAATCAGACTTTCTATTTCTTCATGATTCAGTCTTAGAAGATTATATGTTTCTAGGAATTTATCCATTTTTTTCTAGGTAAATATTTTGCCTCTGACCCTGGTTTCTGATACAGGACTCCTAAGTCCCTTGGAATTTTCTGGATAGTAGGACTGTTTTGTGTTCTAATGAGATGGGCTCCTGGATCAAGGCTGGTCACAAGAAGACCAAACCATAATTAAAAGCTTGGAATTTTCATTCCTATCCCCCTTATTCTCTAGAGGGGAAAGGAGCTAAAAATGAGGTTAAAAAGTGATCATGCCTACATGATGAAACCTCCATAAAAATCCCAATCCTTTGAGGATCAGAGAGCTTTCAGACTGATGAACAAATATGTGTACTAAGAGGATGATGCACATCAATTCCAGAGAAATAAAAGCTCCTGTACTCAGGACCCTTCCAGACCTTGCCCAGTGTATCTTTTTAACTAGCTATTCATCTGTTATCATTTATCATATCCTTTATTATATAAAACACTGGCACACAAAAATAGGTGTTTCCTTGAGTTCTGTGTGCTGTGCTGACAAAAATCAAATCTGCCCCTGATTTGCAGCCAAGTTGGACAGAAGTTATGGGTAACCTAGCAATGTACCACTTCCTACTGACACTGAAGTGAGGGGCAATATCAAGGGACTAGGGCCTTAACCTGTGGGATCTGAAACTATCTCTAGGTAGACAGTGTCAGAATTGGGTGAAATTGTAGGACACCCAGCTGGTGTTGCAGAATTATTTGGTGTATGAAAAATCCCCATACGTTAGATGACCAGAAGTGAAGTGTTCTGTATGAATAGCAAAAGAGAAACACAGGAGGAAGACTGAATTTTTTCCAACATGAGAGTATACAATCATGTTAAATTTTCTGAATTTTATATTGTTTGGTGGTTATGGGAAAGAATGTCCCTATTCTTAGAAAATATTCACTGAAGAATATTGGAGTGAAAAAGAGCATGATGCCTGCAATTTAGTATCAAACTGTTCAGAAAAAAATAACATTTGGAGGGAAAGGAAAGAAACAAGTGTGATAAAGCAAATGTGACTATACATTAATTGGTAAATATAGATGAAAAGTCTCAGAAGTTCTTGTATTATCTTACAATTCTTCAGCAAATTGAAATTAGTCTTTAAAAAAAGATACTGAAAAATAGATGAGCTTTCAAAAAAGATCATATTTACCAAAAAGTACAGCAAAGGAAACAATCAACAAAACTAAAAGACAACATACTGAATGGGAGAAAATATTTGCAAATGATGTATCTGATAAAAGGTTAGTTTCCAAAATATGTAAAGAATTGATACAACTCAATAACCAAAAAATAAATATTCAATTAAAAAATGGGCAAAACCATGAACAGACGTTTCTCCAAAGAAGACATACAGATGGCCAATAGGCACATGAAAAGATACTCAACGTCACTTATCATCTGGGAAATGCAAATCAAAACTACAATCAGGTATAATCTCATACATGTCTGAATGCCTAAAATCAAAAATACAGGAAACAGTTAAGTGTTAGAGAGGATGTGGAGGAAAAAAACTTGTGCCCAGTTTGTAGGCAGTCGGCATGCAAACTGGTACAGTCACTGTGGAAAACAGTATGGAAGTTCCCCCAAAAGTTAAAAATTGAACTACTCTATGATCCCGTAATCACACTTCTGGGTCTTTACGCCCAAAACTCAAAAACACAAATTCAAAGGGATACATGCATCCCTATGTTTATTTCAGCATTATTTACAATAGCCAAATTACTGAAGCAGCTCAAGTATAGATGAATGGATAACGAAGAGATTGTATATACAATTAGTGGAATATTAATCAGCCATAAAAAAGAATGAAATCTCAGCATTTGAAACAACCTGAACAGAGCTAGAGTATAATGCTAAATAAAATAATTCAGAAAAAAATAAATATCACATGATCTCACTTACACGTGTAATTTAAGATACGAAATAAGCAAAGGGAAAAAAGAGAGAGGGAGTGACACAAGCCAAGAAACAGACTCTTAACTCTAGAGGACTGACAGATGATTGACAGGGGGCAGGTAGGTGGGGGGCAGGGTGAAATAGGAGATGGGGATTAAAGAGCACAATCACCATGATGAAGAAAAATAAAGTAAAATAATTTAAAAAGAACAAACCCATGCCAATACACTTTGAATCTGCAAGTTATACATTTATTAAGTAAATTGGTTAACAACCTCATTTTACCAAAAGAAATTTTAGTCACCACTACTCTATAGAACTTTCTTACACAACAGGGTACTTCTGTAAGTAGCTGCCCTGTTCATGAACCAGGATCACTCACCCTGGTCATCAGGGGTGGACAACATCACAGACCCTAAAGGGACAACCAGGCCAAGATGGCCTTAATTCTTAGTAATACACATAGCCCAGTTTCTTAGGAGTCAGATTTATAACTAGTGAGGCTCCACCTTATGTAACAAACTCACCAGGGAAAGGTGACTTCTGAAGCTATCTAGCCAACTGGTTTGGAAAATTTTTTTTAAAAAAAGGAGTAAACCAAGTGCCCCCATTCCTTCCCATTCCTTTCCATTCCTCTGGCAGATGATGGCAGTGGAGGTTGGTAAAGCAGCATAAATAAGAGGAACAAAAACTGTAAAAACAAGAAGAAATAAAATGAAAAATAAAAATAAACATGGGCTGGATCAGAAATTTAAAAAGTCAAAACAAGCAAAAATGACCTTTTGATAAGAACAGTATTACATAATATAGCACCTATAACATTGAAAGCCACTTTGCACTACAAATTATTTTTCCACAAAGAATTAAAAGCAGAACAAACAAAAAGATCCATTAAGGTCCAAAGAAGGGTCCCATTACTCCTTGAAGGGCTTGTTCTTATCCAAACACTGACTAATGCAGGTACTGTCAGACTACCTAGTAGAGGATATTTTTTATTCTCAGTTGAGCTTGTCTGTTTGGAAAGTGATTTCTCCATTTCAGTTTGCAAGGAAAGGTTTAACTCGAGAAGTAGAAAGTTCTTCCACTTAGAAAATAATCCAATCCATTCCAGTGCCTAAAGCTGATGGGGCCTCCTGTGGGCACATTAGTCTCCAAGGAGCTCTCCTAGATGTACCAAGGACCAGCTATTGGGTTGTGGGTGAGGCTAAACCTCCCGAGAAAAGTACTGAGCATTTCCAACAGCTTCCATCAAGCACAAGGCAAACATGGTGGAAACCAGGACAACACTTGGCCCATAAGAAAGAAAAGGTAGCTGAGCTTGCAAGAAAAAGGAGTTCCTGTTTACCAAAAAGAAAGTAGGAACTAAAAACAAAACTGGTAGGCCTACTGAAGCTGTGTTAGGAGAGAGAAGGTCTGATACAGAATAGGGAAAATCAAGAGAAGCCCAGGAAACAACTTGGGTTGAGGAGATAGTGCTGGAAGACTGGGGAGGACAAGATGGTTAAAATTCTCTGGAGAGAAGACAGCCTCTCTAGAGGGATAATTACAGAGATCTTCACAGGGTTCCCCTTGAGAATTCAACTGATTACAGACAGTATATGCATATAAGAAAATTTCATAAGACCAGGGAAAGAAAGACCAAGAATGGTTAACAATAATAGTGCTTGGCACTCATATGGGCTAAGAATAGTGCTTTCTCCCACCAGCCTGAAAGAAAAACTTGCTAATTTACAGTAATTGTATAGAGTATCCAGAAAAGTCTTGTTTACCAAAGTCTTGCCTCAGGAATAAAGAATCATCAACCCTTGGCTGAACACTACTCAGTCCTACCTAATGAATCTTAAAAGCAAGTCCTGATAGATCAAACTGTTTCCAAATAACTTAACTGCATCCCAGAATAAAGTACACAAATTATTTATAGAGAAATAAAAATATCCAACACCCCAAAAGATAATACTTATAGCTTCTGACATGCAACACAAAATTACCAGGCATCCAAAGAAACATAAAAATATGGTCCAAAATAAAAAGAAAAATCAATCTAAACCAACTCAATTCTGACAATTATAATTAAGAGACTAGAATGTTAAAACAATTATCAGGTATTTCATAGATTCCAAAAATTTAGCACACATGAAAGATATGAAAAAGACCCAAATCAAACTTCTAGAGATGAAGACTACAATATGTGAGATGAAAAGTACAATGGACGGAATTAACAGATTACACGTAACAAAAAAAAAAAAGAAGAAGAAGAAATTGTGACCTTGAAGAAAAGGAGTAAAAACTTTATGAAATGAAACCTAGAAAGAAACAGTAATTTAAAAAATGAACAGAACATCAGTAAGCAGTGGGACTACTTCAATTCAGCCTACTATACATATAATTTGCATCCTCAAAATAGTGGCAGGATGGGGGAAAGATATTTGAAGAAATAATAATCAAATTTTCCCAAATTAGTTGAAAACTACAAATTCATCAATCCCAGAATCTCAAAAAACATGAGTATAAGAAACATGAAAAAACTAAACCAAGGCATATCTTAATAACAATACCCAAAACAAGTGATTAAGAATAAAATAGATACTTACATACAAAAAGAAAGATAAAGCTAATGGGGTGCCTGGGTGGCTCAGTGGGTTAAAGCCTCTGCCTTCGGCTCAGGTCACGATCCCAGTGTCCTGGGATCGAGCCCCACACTGGGCTCTCTGCTCAGCGGGGAGCCTGCCTCCCTTCCTCTCTCTCTCTGCCTGCCTCTCTGCCTACTTGTGATCTCTGTCAAATAAATAAATAAAATCTTTAAAAAAAAAAAAAAAAGAAAGAAAGATAAAGATGACATCAGAAACAAGACAAATGGAGAAGGCAGTGGACCACTACCTCTTAAGTACTGAAAGAAAAAAAAACAAAAGGTCAACCCAGAATTTTATACCCAAAGAAAATATCCTTCAAAATAAAAGGTAATTGGGGCACCTGGGTAGCTCAGTGGGTTAAGCCTCTGCCTTCGGCTCAGGTCATGATCTCAGGGTCCTGGAATTGAGCCCCACATTGGGCTGTCTGCTCAGCGGGGAGCCTGCTTCCCCCTCTCTCTCTCCCTGCCTCTTGTGATCTCTGTCTGTCAAATAAATAAATAAAATCTTTAAGAAAAATAAAAATAAAAGGTAAAACAAGGACTTTTTCAGACATACAAAGATAAGAAAATACTTTTCACCATCCACTCTGTGCTATAATAAATATTTTATTTTTTTAAAAGATTTTATTTATTTATTTGACAGAGAGAGAGATCACAAGTAGGCAGAGAGGCAGGCAGAGAGAGAGGGGGAAGGAAGCAGGCTCCCTGCCAAGCAGAGAGCCCGGTGTGGGGCTCGATCCCAGGACCCTGAGATCATGACCTGAGCCGAAGGCAGAGGCTTAACCCACTGAGCCACCCAGGTCTCCCTATAAAAAATATTTTAAAAAGAAAATCCTATAGGCAGAAAAAAAAAAATCACATCATATTAGAAATATGGATCTATACAATGAAACTACTAAAAATGGTAACTACATGAATAAATATTAGATACTTTACCTTATTATTAAAATCTCCTTAAAAGGTGACTGTTTAAACAAAAATAACAATGTAGAATGTGGCTCAAACTTATGCATAACAACTAAAGCACAATGGCCAGGAAAGGAAAAATGCAAGTAACTTACTGAATGTTCTTATACTCTAAGTGAAGTGGTATAACACCACTTTAAGGTAGATATGAGAAAAAGATGTATGCTATTAGCCTCAAAACAGTCATGTAAATAATAAAACTTATCACTAATAAGTCAACCAAAGAGATAAAATAGAATCATAAAAATTTTCAATTAATCAAAAAGAAGGAAGAAAAGGAGGGAAGAGAGAACAAAGAACAAATGGGACAAGCAGAAAACAAATGGCAAGATGACAAATTTAAGTCTAACCTTGAAAATCTGAATAGGATTTACAGAAATATAAATGTGTCTATTAGGGTAGAAGATTTATGAGAGACTTAAATCTTTTTCAAAGATGTTATTTCATAATAAAAGAAAAAGCTCTAAGCATTATGTATTTTTCAAAAAGTATTATAAAAGTGTGATCACACATATGAGTATTTTAAATATGTAATACATATTAAAAACATACAAAAGAATAAACAAATACCCATGTACCAATACATCTTAAGAAGCAGATTACTTTGAAGACCACAGTACACCCTCTCCTACTCTCCATCAAAGAAGCCACTATCCACTATCATGACTTCTGAATTAATTATTCCTCTGCTGTTCTATATGGTTTTACCAGATGTGTATGAAACCTTAAATAGGATTTTTACACATTTTAAAATTTTTACACATTTTAAAATTTTATAAAAATAGGGTCTGACAGTATATATTATGTGGGTTTTTTTACACTCAACATTGTATTTTTGATATCTATCCATGATAGTGTATGTTGTTATGGTCTCTTCATTTTCAATATATTCATTCATTCTCCTACTGATGGACAAATGGGTAGAGTTTTGCTCTTAGAAACATTCCTGTACATCTCCTGAGTGAAATGGCTCTCTATAGAAGTGGAGTTTTTACATTACATTACATTTCTAGGCTTTATGATCATTTTTGCATTATTATCCCCCTTTTATTAATAAACTGAGGCTTATAGAGACCAAAAAACTTGTTCAAGATCACACAGCTAGACAGTAAAGTTAAAAAAAAAAACAATAAATTCTATCATATCTACTTAAAAGAAAAAAAAAAATCTCAAGATTAGATAGCTCATAGTCCTGGAAACAAGTACTTATCAAAAAGAATCCTGATATAGTTTATCTTGTTTTACGTGAAGTTAAGAAGAGGTCCTAGCAACTGAGTTCAGTCAATTCTACCTCTTGACCACTCATAGCAACTTGATTATATGATAATCATATGACCATAAGTTTCACCCTGGTAAAATATCCTGTACTTCACCATTCCTGAAAATCTAGTCAAATATTTTATAATTAGGGACACCTGGATGGCTCAGTTGGTTAAGCACCTGGCTTTGGGCTCAGGTCATGATCCCAGGGTCCTGAGACTGAGTCCCACATCACACTTCCTGCTCGTCAGGAAGCCAGCTTCTTCCTCTGCCTGCCAATCCCTCATGTGTGTGTGCACACTCTCTCTCTCTAACAAGTAAGTAAAATCTTTAAAAAATATATTTAAAAAATATATATTTTATAGTTAAATATGCTGGGATGTGTATAAATTGTGTATGTATAAAATATAAATAAATAGTAATAAAGAAGCTCCCATTGTGACTACAATTTTAACTTAAATTACAAGCACTTTTATTTCTTCTACAACTGAAGTTGATTTTGGAATTGCTATGTTTAAGACCTGCCAAAGTGAATATAATAATCATTTTTAAAATACTCTGGGGGTGCCTTGGTAGCTAAATATTTGACTATGGCTCAGGTCATGATCTCAGGATCCTGGGATTGAGCCCCAAGCTGGCTCTGTACTCAGTGGGGAGTCTGCTTGTCTCTCCCTCTGCTCCTACCCTGCTCTTGTGCACCCACATGTGCTCTCTTCCTCTCAAATATTTTAAAACAAATTTTAAAAAATACTCCGTATTCACTTTAGAAGCCATTGAGAATATTTGCAGAAACCATTTTGCATGTCACCTAAACCAAGTAATTTCCAAGATACCTAATACTATTCTTGCATTTTAAAAAGGATACACCCCAAACTTTTTTAGTAGCTAAGTCAACTAGTAACTATTTAGATCTGTATAATCCTTCCATTAGAAAAAAATATTTACGTGGAGATGGGAAGATGGTAGACTAGGAGAAACACCAGGAATGTCTCTCTCTATCCCTAGTCTCTACCTAGGCAACAATTACAGTGGCAAAATCTGTCCTATGTAACTATTTTGGATGTCTGGAGTCAGATGAAAACTTGCAACTTCCAGAAGACCTGAATGGGCAAGTATGTTAGCTTCAGTCAATTTAAACTTTCAGCACAGTAGCAGCCAGTGGATAGCTGTGCATGTGTTCCTGGAGCAGCATGATCATTGCCTCCTGGACATAGATGGAATTAAAAGAACTCTATCCTTCAAATATTGATAACTGGCTACTGCTTCTGCTCACAAAGTGCAAAGAAGTAGACAGCCATTCTTGTTTGCACACTCCTTCATTGTTGCAAGCCCCATTCTCTCTGCCGAACTAACTTCTCAAGGATTTAAAGGGCCAGTGCCCAGTTTTTCCCTCTTCATTTTTTGCCTTTTTCCTCTTTGAGAAGTCATGCATTAAAGAGTAAGACATAAAAAACACTACATATACAAGGAAAATTAGAAAGTGACCATGCATGCCCAGAGAAAGGTTCACAAAAGACCTGAGCAGACATTAAGTTTATACTTCAGTCTTATCCTCAGTACAGCAAACCCTGGGGAAAGCAGAGAATTTTATATTTTAAATATAAAATCATTGTATTTTTTCCTTTCCCATTTGTATGCCTTCTTTTTCTTTTTGTTTTCTACTTGATTTAAGAGACTAATTCATTTAAAGGAACAAAAGCTATTATTAGTATAAAAATCAGTATTATTGTAACTTAGGTTTGTAATTCCAAATCTCGTTTTTTATATAACTTAAGAGACTAATGCATTTAAAGATTTTATTTATTTATTCATTTATTTGACAGAGAGAGACACAGCAAGAGAGGGAACACAAGCAGGGGGAGTAGGAAAGGGAGAAGCAGGCATCCCACCAAGCAGGGAGCCAAATGCAGGGCTCGATTCTAGGACCCTGGGATCAGGACCTGAGCCACCCAGGTGCCAAGAGTCTAATGCATTTAGAAGAATTATGTTTGGGGGCACAAAATGTGATATCAACAACCAAAAGGGTGGGGCTACAGCTGTAAAGGAATAGAGCTTCTGTATGTTACTAAAACCTATATAAATTTAGATTAGAGTATTATGACTTTAGGATGTGAAATGTATTCCTCATGGTAACCCCAAAGAAATTAACTATAGAATATACACAAAAGAAAATGAGAAAGGAATTTAAATTTTACCACACCAAAAAATCAACTAAACATAAAAGAAGATACAGCAATGAAGGAAATGAGGAACCAAAAGTCTATAGGACATACAGAAAAGAAATAGCACAATGATAAAAGTCTCTCCTTATCACTATTTCATATGTAAATGTATCAAACTCTCCAAACAAAAGACAGAGATTAAAAGAATGGATAAAAATGTATGCCCCACGCCTGGGTGACTTAGTGGGTTAAGCCTCTGCCTTCCGCTTGGGTTACGATCTCAGGGTCCTGGGATCAAGCCCCACGTCGGGCTCTCTGCTTGGTGGGGAACCTGCTTCTCCCTCTCTCTCTGTGCCTGCCTCTCTGCCTACTTGTGATCTCTCTGTCAAATAAATAAATAAAATCTTTAAGAAGAAAAAATATATGCCCCAACTATATACTGTCTTCAGGAGACCCACTTAAGACACAAAGACACAAAATGTTCAAAACATATGAAGCAAAAAATGACAGAATTTAAGAGAGAAATAGACAGCTCTACAATATTGCTGGAGACTTCAATACTCAGTTCACAATTATGAACAGAACTGCCAGGCCGAAGATAACTAAGGAAACAGACCACCTATTACAATAAACCAAACTAGATCTAAAAGACATTACAGAACACTCTACCCAAAGACAATGGCACACATATTCTTCTCATGTGCACATGGGCATTTTCCAGGACACACCACATATTATGCCACAAATTAAGTCTCAATATATTTAAGAAGGTATCGTACAAACCCTAGTCTCTGGCCACAACAAAATGAAGTTAGAAATCAATAACAAATATCAAAATTGTGGAAATTAAAGAATATACTTGTAAACAATATTTCAAAGACGAAATCACACTAGAAGTTAGAAAATACTTAGAAACAAAAATAAAAACAACATACAAAAAATTATGGAACATAGCAAACCAGTGCTAAGGGAGAAATTATAGCTATACATGTGTACATTAAAAAAAAAAAAAGATATCAAATCAACAACCTAACTTTACAACTCAAGGAACCAGAAAAAGGAAAACAATTAAATCTAAAACTAGCAGAAGGGAAGAAATAATCAAGATTAAACAGGGATAAATGAATAAACAGAAGAGCAGCAAAGAAAATCAATGAAACAAAAAGGTGATTCTTTGAAAAGATCTACCAAATTGACAAACTTTTAAGCAAGACAGACTAAAAAAGAGAGAAGACTCAAATTACTCAAAATCAAAATCAGAAAAGAAAGGAAAGACATCACTACTAAATCTACAGAAATTAAAGGATTATAAGAAACTACAATGAACAACTATATGCCAAAGAACTGGACAACATAGATGAAGTGGACAAATTCATAGAAACACAGAATCTACCAAGACTAAATCAGGAAAACAAAGAAAATCTGAATAGACCTGTAAGTAGTAAGGAGATCGAATCAGTAATAAAAATCTCCCAATAAAGAAAAGTCCTGCAGCTGTCACAGGTGCATTCTACCAAACGTTTAAAGAAAAATTAATCAATTCCTCTCAAACTTATCCAAAAAAATTGAAGAAAAGGGAACGCTTTCTAACTCACTCTAAGAGACCAGCATAACACTGATACCAAAACCAGGCAAACACACTCTAAGAAAATTACAGATCAATATCTCTTATGAACACTGATGTAAAAATACTCAACAAAATGGTAGAAACAGAATTCAGCATCATGTTAAGAAGATAACACCATGACCAAGTGGATTAATATAAGGTTGGTTCAACAAATCAATTATTTTAATACAAACATCAACAAGATGAAAGAAAAAGCACATGATCATCTCAATTGATGAAGAAAAAAAGAATTTACAAAATTCAACATTCTTTTTATAACAACACTCAAAAAATTAAAAATAGAAGAAAACTACCTCAACATAATATAAAAATATATGAAAAACCCATAGTAAACATCATACTCAATGGTGAAAGACTTAGAATTAGAAGCTTAGAAGATCTTAGAGCTTTCCCTCTAACTTCAGGAACAAGGCAACATGCCGACTTTTCACCATTTCTATTTGACATAGTACAAGAAGTTCTACTTAGAACAATTAGGCAAAAAAAGAAAGAAAGAAAGAAAAAGAAAAAAGAAAAAGAAGGCATACAAATGGGAAAGGAAAAAGTACAATGATTTTATACTTAGAAAACCCTAAAGACTCTGCAAAACAGCTGCCACAACTTATAACAAATTAGCAGGATACAAAGTCAACAAATAAACATCAGTTGCATTTCTATACACCAGCAATGAAAAATCTAAAAAGGAAATTATAAAATCAATTCCATTTACAACAGCATCAAAAACAATAAAATACTTAGGAATTAACTTAAACGAGGTGAAAGACTTGTTCAATGAAAACTACAAAACAGCGCTAAAAGAAACTAAATATGACATAAATAAAAGGAAACACACCCCATGTTCACAGACTGAAAGATTTAATTTAGTTAAAATGTCAATACATCCCAAAATAATCTACAGATTCAATGCAATCCCAATGACATATTGCGCCAAAACAAAAATTCACCTTAAAATTCATATGCAATATCTAGGGCCTCCAAAGAGCCAAAATTGGAGAGACAGAGAACATAAAACTGGAGGCCTCACACTTCATTTCAAAACTTACAACAAAGCTACAGTAATTAAAATAGTGTGGTAATGGCATAAAGACAGATATATAGACCAATGGATAGAATAGAAAGCCCAGAAATAAACACTGACATATATGGTCAAATGACTTTTGACAGGGGTGATAAGATCATTCAATGGGTAAAGGAGTCTTTTCAACAAATGATGCCAGCAAAACTGGATATGCTCAGGCAAAAAAATGAAGCTGGACCTTTACCTAACATCACATATAAAAATTAACTCAAAATGGATCAAGGATCTAAGTATAAGACCTACAACAATAAAATTCTTTTTATTAAGATTTTATTTATTTATTTGAGAGAATGAGTGAGAGAGAGCATAAGCCAGGGGAGGGGCAAAGAGAGAGAGGGATGAGCAGACTCCCTACTGAGCAGGGAGGCTGATGTGGGACCCTGGGATCATGACCTGAGCTGAAGGCAGGTGCTTAACTGACCAAGCGACCCAGGCACACTGACAATAAAATTCTTAAAAGAATATATAGGACAAAAGCTTAGTGACATTAGATTTGGTTATGATTTCTTGGATATGACACCAGGTTCAAGTAACAAAAGAAAAAATAGACAAATGGGACAACATGAAAATTTTAAAATCTTACATATCCAAAAGACACTATCCCTAGTGAAATAATGAATTACCTAAAAAGTCATGCATTGGTACAAGAGCCATTTCATGTGCAAGAAATGTCTATAGATTTTTTTATGTAATCAAATAGGAAATATTCAATGATACTGTTTCAAGTTCCATTTTGCAAATAACCTTTGAGGAACTACCACTGGTGTAATTTTAATTTAGTATTAAAGATGAATAATCACAAATACCTGAAAAGCGTTATAAGAAAAAAAAATTATAAGAAAAAAGATACTATCCAGAGAGTAAATGACAACCCACAAAATGTGTGAAAATACTTACAAATCAAATATCTGGTAAGACACTACCATCTAGAATCTATAAATTCTAAAGCTCAACAAAAACAAAAACAAATGAGGCACCTCACTGGCTAAACTGATAGAGCATGTGACTCTTGGTCTTGGGGTTGTAAGTTCAAGGCCTATGATGGGCATAATGCTTACTTAAGAAAATAAGATCTTAGGAAAAAAAAAATCCAATTCAAAAAGTGGGCAGAGACTTTAGTAGAAATTTCTCCAAAAAAAAATATATGAATGGTCAATAAGCACATGAAAAGATGCTCAAATCACTAGTCATTTGGGAAATGCAAATCACAACTACAATAAAGTATAATCTCATACCCATTAGAATGGCCTACTATCAAAACAAAACAAAACAAACAACAACAACAAAAAAAACCCAGAAAATATATGTTGGCAATGATGCAGAGAAATCAGAACCCTCATGCAATGTTGATAGGAATATAAAATGGAACAGCAGTAAATGGAAAGCAAAATGATGGTTTCTTAAAAAATTAAAAATAATTACCATATGATCCAACAATTCCACATCTGAGTATTTACCTAAAAGAATTGAAAGCGGGGTCTCAAAAAGGTATTTGTACACCCATGTTTATAGCAACACCATTCACAACCATGGAAGCAACCCAAGTAGCCATCAAATGAATGGATAAGGACAATGTGGCATATGCACATAGTGAGTGGTAAATCAGTCTACCTTTAAAAAGAAGAAAACTCTGCAATATGCTACAACATGAATAAGCCTTGAGGACATTATGCTTAGTGAAATAAACCAGTAACAAAAAGTCAAAAACTATCTGATTCCACTTATACAGGTACGTGGAGCAGTCAAAATCACAAAGACAGAAACTGTAATAGTGGTTGCCATGGGCTGGAGGGAGGGGAAAATGGAGAATTATTGTTTAATAGGCATAGAATTTCAGCTTTACAAGATGAAAAGTGTTATGGGGATGGATGATGGTGGTGACTGCCCAAAATTATGACATTTAATACCACTGAACTCTATACTTAAAAATAGCTAAGATGGTAAATCTTATATGTATTTTACCATAGTAAAAAAAAAAGAAAAGAAAAGAAAACTTTATAATAATTTGGTCTCTGATTTATTTAACAAGTCTAAATCTTGGTTTTTAAAAGATCCTGTTTTGGGGGTGCCTGGATGGCTCAGTTGGTTAAGTGTCTGCCTTAGGTTTGGTCATGATCCCAGGGTTCTGGGATCCGCTCAGCTGGGAGCCTAATTCTCCCTTTCCCTCTGCCACTACCCCCCTTGTGCTCTCTCGCTCTGTCTCCCAAAGAAATAATATCTTTAAAAAACAAATAAAAATAAAGATCCTGTTTTTAATTACACTATTATATACCATGGCTCTTTATTAATTACACAGATGGTATGTAAAACACATATTTCTAAATACGCATATACTTAAGCCAAAAGTAATGTTATTGTAAGATTACTCCCTAAAGCAAGATGGCAAAGGAGTAGGAGACCCAGGAGTTCAGCTAGATAGTTATCAAAACATTCTGAACACCTACAAACTCAACAGAAGATAGAAGAAAAGAAGAGCAGCAATTCTAAGAACAGAAAATCCACCACTTTCCAGAAGGTAGGACATGCAGAGAAGTGAATCCGAAGCCACCGGAAGATAGGCCGCAGGGGGAGGGGCTGGGTCCTGGCAAGTAAGAGAGCCACAGAGCACAAAACTGGAACTTTTAGAAGTCTGCTGCACTGAGGGACCTCACTCCGGAGAAGGAGGGGTGGAGCCCCTGCAGGGACAGTGTGGTCTCAGGACCTGCAGGGTCAACAGAAAGACCAGAGGTGCCTGAATGTCAGAGCTACCAGGTATAAGAACAGGGAAGCCAGCTACAGAGATGGAGCCCAGGAGTGCGCTCTCAGCTCAGGGTTACCTTAAACCATGATCCAAGGCACAGGCAGACCACTGCACTTCGAGCAGGAACACCACAAGAGGCAGATCCGGGGAGACTCACCTCCCACCTCCAGGAGGAGCAGCATGGAAGCACACCCAGGAATCTACTCAGTTTGGAGACTCCAAACAGGGCCATGCACCAGAAATAGAAACGCTCTGTCACAAACCCGGTGAGCATGGAGTGCAGCCATAGACCAGGGAAATGGGAGGGATTGGCTGCTTTTCTCTGAGGACACATTGAGGAGTGGGGCCCCCAGCTCTCCGTTCCTCTGGCTGGAGATTGGGAGGCTGCCATCCTGATTCCCGTCCTCCAAAGCTCTACGGAAAGTGCTCGGGGAACAAAAGCTACTGAGAGCAAACCTGAACAGATTACATGGCCTGGCCCCTGGCAAGGATGGTGCAATACCGCTTCCAGCAAAGACATTTGAGAATCACTGAAAAAGGCCCCTCACCCAGAAGATCAGGAAGAACATCCAGCCAAGACCAAGTTCACCAATCAATGAGAACTATGGAACTCCAGAGAATTCATGGCCTTTTTCCCATGACGCTTTAGTCTTTCAAAATTAAATTTGTTTAATTTTATTTTTTTCTTATTCTACTTTCTAATGTTTCTTCTTTCCTATTTTAACGTTTTTTAACTATTTTATCTTATCAATACCACTGGAAAAAAATCTTTTTAAATTTTCATTGTTATACTCATATTTTATCCCTTCATTGTATTTAACCTCACTTTTTGTATACATATAGGTTTTTTTTCTTTAAAGTTTTGGGATACAACTTCTTCTAACAGATCAAAATATATTATAAATCTAGCACATGGCTTTGTTCTAGTCTCTGGCCTGATCACATTCTTTTCTTTTTATTTCCCCCCCCAACCAATTTATCAATAACATTTTTTTACATTTATTTATTTGACAGGCAGAGATCACAAGTAGGCAGAGAGGCAGGCAGAGAGAGAGAGAAGTGGAAGCAGGCTCCCCGCTGAGCAGAGAGCCCGATGCAGGGCTCGATCCCAGGACCCTGGGATCATGACCCAAGCTGAAGGCAAAGTCTTAATCCACTGAGCCACCCAGGCGCCCCAATCAATAAACATTTTAAGAATCACTTTTAATTTTCATCTTTATAGTCCTATACCACCCCTTCATCGTGTTTGCCCTTATTTTTGTATATGTAAATTTTTCTTTCTTTAAAATTTTGGAAGGTAGTTTCTTCTAAGAGACCAGAATACCCCCAAAATCAAGTGGGTGACTTTGTTCTATACACCAGTCTAATATATATATATTTTTTTTAATTTTATTTTTTAAATTTCTTCCCCTTTCATCTCCCCCCCAGTTTCAGGTCTCTTCTGATTTAGTTAGCATATATTTTTCCGGGGTCTATGCCAGCCTTCTAGTATTTTGTTCTCTCATTCATCTATTCTTATCTGTATAAAATGACAAGGTGGAAAAACTCACCACAAAAAAAAAGAAAAGCAGCAGCACTGACAGCTAGGGATCTAATCAATACGGATATTAGTAATATGTCAGAACTAGAGTTCAGAATGATGATTATCAAGATGCTAGCTGGGCTCGAAAAAAGTGTGGAAGATATCAGAGAATCCCTTTCTGGAGAAATAAAAGAACTACAATCTAAGTTGAAATCAAAAAACATGTTAAAGAAGTGCAATAAAAAATGTAGGCTCTTACTGCTAGGATAAATGAGGCAGAAGAGAAAATTAGTGATATAGAAGACCAAATGATGGAGAATGAATAAGCTGAGTAAAAGAGAGACAAACAACAACTGGACCACGAGGGGAGAATCTGAGAAATAAGTGATACCATAAGACAAAACAATATTAGAATAATTGGGATCACAGAAGAAAAAGAAAGAGAGAAGGGGCAGAAGGTGTACTGAAGCAAATTAGAGTATTTCCCTAATATGGAAAAGAGAAGAAGCATCAAAATCCAGGAGGCACAGAAAAACACCCTCAAAATTAATACAAATAGGTCCACACCCCATCATCTAATAATAAAACTTGGAAGTCTCGGGGCACCTGGGTGGCTCAGTGGGTTAAAGCCTCTGTCTTTGGCTCGGGTCATGATCCCGGGGTCCTGGGATCGAGCCCCGCATTGGGCTCTCTGTTCGGCGGAGATCCTGCTTCCTCCTCTCTCTGCCTGCCTCTCTCCCTACTTGTGATCTCTGTCTGTCAAATAAATAAAATCTTTAAAAAAAAAAAAAAAACTTGGAAGTATCAGCAACAAAGAGAAAATCCTGTAAGCAGCTCAGGACAAGAGGTCTGTAACACACAACAGTAGAAATATTAGATTGGCAGCACAGAGGTCTCCACAGAGACCTGGCAGGCCAGAAAGGGCTGGCATGATATATTCTGAGCACTAAATGAGAAAAATAGGCAGCCATATTATATCCAGCTAGGCTGTCATTGAAAATAGAAGGAGACATAAAAAACTTCCAGGACAGGACGCCCGGGTGGCTGAATGGGTTAAGCCTCTGCCTTCAGCTCAGATCATGATATCAGGGTCCTGGGATCGAGTCCCACATCAGGCTCTCTGCTTAGCAGGGAGCCTGTTTCCCCCTTTCTCTCTGCCTGCCTCACTGCCTACTTGTGAGCTCTCTCTCTATGTCAAATAAATAAATAAAATCTTAAAAAAAAAAAAAGCTTCCAGTACAAACAAAAATTAAAAGAATTTGCAAACACCAAACCAGCCCTACAGGAAATATTGAAAGGGGTCCTCTAAGCAAACAGAGAGCCTAAAAGTAACAGACCAGAAAAGAACAGAGACAATATACAGTAACAGTCACCTTACAGGCAATACAATGGCACTAAATTCATATCTCTCAATAGTTACCCTGAATGTAAAAACAAGCTAATGCTCAATCAAAAGATAAACGGCATCAGAATGGATTAAAAAAAAACAAGACCCACTGATACACTGTATGCAAGAAACTGACTTTAGACGCAAAGTCACCTCAAGATTTAAAGTGAGGGGGTAGAAAACAATTTACCATGCTAATGGACATCAAAAGAAAGCTGAGGTGGCAATCCTTATATCAGACCAATTAGATTTTAAGCCAAAGACTATAATAAGAGATGAGGATGGACACTATATCATACTCAAACGGTCTGTCCAACAAGAAGACCTAACAATCTTAAATATCTATGCCCCTAACATGGGAGCAGCCAACTATATAAACCAATTAATAACAAAATCAAAGAAACACATCAACAATAATACAATAATAGTAGGGGAGTTTAACACCCCCCTTCACTGAAATGGACAGATCATCTAAGCAAAAGATTAACAAGGAAATAAAGGCTTTAAATGACACACTGGACCAGATGGACATCACAGATACATGCAGAACATTCCATCCAAAAACAACAGAATACACACACTTCTCTAGTACACATGGAACATTCTCTAGAATAGATCATATCCTGGGTCACACATCAGGACTCAACTGGTACCAAAAGATTGGGATCATTCCCTGCATATTTTCAGACCACAATGTTGTGAAACTAGAACTCAGTCACAAGAGAAAAGCTAGAAAGAACTCATATACATGGAGGCTAAAGGGCATCCTACTAAAGAATGAATGGGTTGGGGCTCCTGGGTGGCTCAGTGGGTTAAGACTCTGCCTTCAACTCGGGTCATGGTCTCGGGGTCCTGGGATCGAGGCCCACATCGGGCTCTCTGCTAGGCGGGAAGCCTGCCTCCTCCTCTCTCTTTGCTTGCCTCTCTGTCTACTTGTGATCTCTCTCTCTGTCAAATAAATAAATAAAATCTTAAAAAAAAAGAAGAAGAAGAAGAAAGAATGAATGGGTCAACCAGGAAATTAAAGAAGAATTTTTAAAAATCATTGAAACAAATGAAAATGAAAACACAGTATTTGGGACACAGCAAAGGTGGTCCTGAGAGGAAAGTATATAGCAATACAAGCCTTTCTCAAGAAACAAGAAAGGTCTCAAATACACAACCTAACCCTACACCTAAAGGAGTTGGAGAAAGAAGAATAAATAAAGCCTAAACCCAGCAGGAGAAATGAAATAATAAAGATCAGAGCAGAAATCAATGAAATAGAAACCAAAAGAATAGAACAAATCAACAAAACTAGGAGCTGGTTCTTTGAAAGAATAAATAAGATTGACAACCCCCCCCCCCCGGCCAGACTTATCAAAAAGAAAAGAGAAAGGACCCAAATTAATAAAATAATGAAAGAGGAGAGATCATAACCAACATCAAAGAAATACAAACAATTATAAGAACATATTATAAGGAACTATACACCAGCAAATTTGATAATCAGGAAGAAATGGATGCATTCCTAGAGACATATAAACTACCAAAACAGAACCAGGAAGAAATAGAAAACCTGAACAGACCCATAACCAGTAAGCAGATTAAAGCAGTGAACAAAAATCTCCCAACAATCAAGAGGCCCAGGGCCAGATGGCTTCCCAGGGGAATTCTACCAAACATTTAAAGAAGAATTAATACCTATTCTCCTAAAACTATTCCAAAAATAGAAATGGAAGAAAAACTTCCAAACTCATTATACGAGGCCAACATTACCTTGATCCCAAAACCAGACAAAAAGGAGAATTACAGACCAATATCCTTGATGAACATGGATGCAAAATTTCTCACCAAAATACTAGTCAATAGGATCCAACAATACATTAAAAGGATTATGCACCATGACCAAGTGGGATTTATTCCTGGGCTGCAAGACTGGTTCAACATCCACAAATCAATCAATGTGATACAATACATTAAAGGAAGAACAAGAACCATATGATACTCTCAATAGATACTGAAAAAGCATTTGACAAAGTACAGCTTCCTTTCTTGATCAAAACTCTTCACAGTGTAAGCATAGAGGGTACATACCTCAATATCATCAAAGCCATCTATGAAAAACACACAGCAAATATCATTCTCAATGGAGAAAAACTGAGAGCTTTTCCGCTAAGGTCAGGAACACGGCAGGGATGTCCACTATCACCTCTGCTATTCAACACAGTACTAGAATTCCTAGGCTCGGCAATTGGACAACAAAAATAAATTAAACGCATCTGAATTGGCAAAGAAGTCGTCAAACTCTCACTCTTTGCAGATAAAATGATATTTTATTCGGAAAACCCAAAAGACTCCACTCCAAAACTGCTAGAACTCATACAGGAATTCAGCAAAGTGTCAGGATATAAAATCAATGCACAGAAATCAGTTGCATTTCTATACACCAAGAGCAAAACAGAAGAAAGAGAAATTAAGGAGTTGATCCCATTTACAATTGCACCCCAAACCATAAGATAACTACCAATAAACCTAATGAAAGAGGCAAAGAATCTCTACTCAGAAAAGTATAAGGTACTCATGAAAGAAATTGAGGAAGACACAATGAAATGGAAAAACTTTACATGCTCGTGGATTAGAAGAACAAATATTATGAAAATGTGTATGCTACCTAAAACAATATACACATTTAATGCAATCCCTATCAAAATCCCAACCAATTTCTTCAAAGAAATGGAACAAACAATCCTAAAATTTATATGGAACCAGAAGAGATCCCGAATAGCCAGAGGAATATTGAAAAAGAAAGCCAAAGTTGGTGGCATCACAATTCCAGACTTCAAAGCTCTATTACAAAGCGGTCATCATCAAGACAGTATGGTACTGACACAAAAACAGACACATAGATCAGTGTAACAGAATAGAGAACCCAGAAATATACCCTCAACTCTATGGTCAAGTAATCTCTGACAAAGCAGGAAAGAATGTCCAATGGAAAAAAGACAGCCTCTTCAACAAATGGTGTTGGGAAAACTGGACGGCCACATGCAGAAAAATGAAACTGGATCCTTTACTTACACCACACACAAAAATAGACTCAAAATGGATAAAAGACCTCAATGTGAGATAGGAATCCCTCAAAATCCTTGAGGAGAACATAGGCAGCAACCTCTTCAACTTCAGCCACAGAACTTCTTCCTAGAAACATCACAACGGCAAGGGAAGCAAGGGCAAAAACGAACTATTGGGATTTCATCAAGATCAAAAGCTTTTGCACAGCAAAGGAAACAGTCAACAAAACCAAAAGATAACCGACAGAATCAGAAAAGATATTTGCAAATGACATGTCAAATAAAAGGCTAGTACCCAAAAATCTATAAAGAACTTATCAAACTCAACACCTAAAGAACAAAGAATCCAATCAAGAAATGGGCAGAAGACATGAAAAGACATTTCTGCAAAGAAGACATCCACATGGCCAACAGACACATGAAAAAATGCTCAACTTCACTTGGCATCAGGTAAATACAAATCAAAACCACAATGAGATACCACCTCACACCAGTCAGAATGGCTAAAATTAACAAGTCAGGAAATGGCAGATGTTGGCGAGGATGCAGAGAAAAGGGAACCCTCCTACACTGTTGGTGGGAAGGCAAGCTGGTGCAACCACTCTGGAAAACAGTACGGAGGTTCCTCAAAAAGTTGAAAATAGAGCTACCCTATGACCCAGCAATCGCACTACTGGGTATTTACCCTAAAGATACAAAGGTAGTGATCCGAAGGGGCACACGCACCTGAATGTTTATAGCAGCAATGTCCACAATAGCCAACTATGGAAAGAACCTAGATGTCCATCAACAGATGAATGGATAAAGAAGATTTGGTATATATACACAATGGAATACTATGCAGCCATCAAAAGAAATGAAATCTTGCCATTTGCGACTACGTGGATGGAACTAGAGGTTATTATGCTGTGTGAAATAAGTCAAGCAGAGAAAGACAACTGCCATATGATCTCTCTGATGTGAGGAATTTGAGAGGCAGGGTAGCAGGCTGCAGGGGGTAGAGAAGGAAAAAATGAAACAAGATGGGACCGAGAAGGGAGAAAAACCATAAGAGACTCTTAATCTCATGAAACAAACTGAGGGTTGCTGGGGGTTGGGGAGTAGGGATAGGGTGGCTGGGTCACAGACATTGGGGAGGGTATGTGCTATGGTGAGTGCTATGAAATGTGTAAGTCTGATGATTCACAGACCTGTACCCCTGGGGCAAATAATACATTATATGTTAATTTAAAAAAAAAAAAAGATTACTCCCTAAATATTACTTCACTGGTTTCAATGAAACAGAATCAGATTATAACAAAATTGTTATATAAAGAACTTCACCTCATAATTCATTAAAGAAAACATTAAAATGAATGAGTTTTAACCAGAATCATACCAATTTTATGTATGCTATAAATATAATTAATGAGGTTAAATAATTTCATACTGTGTAAGTATAAAATCTTGTAAGCTCCAAAATACCTAGAATATCAAGAGCCAATGTTCAATTTTAGGGATTTGAAACTTCATTCTCCTTCAGCTCTGCTGGATGTTGTTAGAATAGCATTTCAAATATTTTCTATCGTTTGAATTAAACATTACCTAAATAATGCTGAGCTGGGGTAAAAAACGTTAAAAACATCTCCAAATCTAACATAACAGATTAATGCACCAGTGTTTGTTGCCTTAACAAAAGTGAAAGCGGGGCGCCTGGGTGGCTCAGTGGGTTAAAGCCTCTGCCTTCCGCTCGGGTCATGAACCCGGCATCCTGGGATCGAGCCCCACATCGGGCTCTCTGCTCCGCAGAGAGCCTGCTTCCCCTCTCTCTGCCTGCCCCTCTGCCTACTTGTGATCCTCTGTCTGTCAAATAAATAAATAAAGTCTTAAAAAAAAACTAAAAAAAACAAAAGTGAAAGCTTATGAGGAATTCAGAAACCACCTGAAGATTCAAACTCACAACGAAATTGCAATGATATATTGTGCTCAATATTACTACCAGAGATGGCTCTTTAAGAAAATAAATACAACCTTACTTTACAACCTTACTTTACAATACAAGTAAAAAACAACCTTATTATTAGTGTAATTGGAAATGTGCTAAAAAAAAAAAAAAAAAGAAAAAAAGAAAAAAGAAATGTGCTAAAATGTCCACCAGAACAAAAATCCTCTCTTGCAGCATATTACCTTACCTGTGAAAGGTAATCTATAAACAATCAGTGCAAATATGTTCCTTAATCTGACTTAGAGAAGAAGGAACTATAAAGAGAACAAGGCCCAGGAACTACCATAGAGCTGACTTTGTGTGTATTTGGACTACAGCAGTGGGAGGAGTGTTAGGATCCATGTCTATGGCCTACTTGGGAGTATGGATATGTCCTATTCTGCTGTAGGACTACAGTGAGATTTCTCATTTTGAAAACTCTCCCTTCAAAAATTCACTATAAATCAAGGACAGAAATCATGAGATTCTAAGAACAACAATAGGGAAAACCTTTTCCTCTTAGCAGTTAGTAGTATTCATGTAGTAGGATCACAGAAGAAATTTTTTATAAACTTAGAAGCTAGGTTTGGAGAATAATGCACACCTACTCTGTAAGAGAAAAGGAGATCAATCTGTTCCCTCCCCACCCACCCACTCACCCCCACTTCCACCCCCACCCCCAAGAGGAGGAAAGTCAGAGAGCCAGAGGGAGCATGCTATGTCCCATGCCATGAGAGCCGTCCTGGCACTCTATGCCCAATCTTTAGTAGGAACTTAATGCAAATCACATTTTTTAAGCAAATTACATAATGAAATATTTATTTGAATTAGTCAATTTTGATCTTAGAAAACATTATTTTCTAGTTTCTGTTACCAAAATGTAAAATTATATGTTAGTTGCCAGACCAACTCATTTTAAGTAATTCACTCTTTCTTCATTAAATACATCAGAAAAGTCTGACTATGAAGTGAATGGTTGAGATGTAAGAAGTCTAACAAAATTTCTGTATTTACTTCTAACTTGTGTACATGATTCTTAAGTACTCAAGTACTCAAAACCTTTGATACCCATTTACTGAAGGAATATCATACCTTTTATCATATTCCTCATTTCATAAATCATTCATAATTTTAGGTCCATTTTACATCACTTTTATAAATTAAGCAATGAGAAATAGCATTCTTGTGATTTTAAAAAGTCATTTTAAACAATACTTTGGGGCACCTGGGTGGCTCAGTCGTTAAATGTCTGCCTCCTGCTCAGGTCATGATCCCAGGGTCCTGGGACTGAGCCCCGCATCAGGCTCCCTGCTTGGCGGGAAGCCTGGTTCTCCTCCCACTCCCCCTGCTTGTGTTCTCTCTCTCACTATGTCTCCGTCAAATAAATAAAACTTAAAAAATAAAATAAACAAAAAATAAATAAAATAAAACAAACAATATTTTATCTCTGCATCACTTTAACCTTGACTTTCTTGGTTTAATAATCTCTCTCAAATGCATTCCATAATTTATTTCTCAGTGGTTTTTACAGTATTCCTCAAAATGGGTATTAACACATTAATTTAATTTAAAATGAAGTCTTTTTTTTTTTTTTGAAAGTAAGTCAATCTTATTTGACTGGCTTCACCAATTAGGTTACATGGCATTATTTTATCCAAAATTAAAAATTCAACAGGCAAATAAACCACCTCAAGGTTCTGACATACTTAAACCTATTTAAAGCATATGGTAAGATGAAAGCATTTAATTAAAAATATTGTTTGGGAAAGGTCACAATGAAATCCTATTTCAAATTTCCTAACATTTTCAGAGCATATTGAATTAATCAAGGTAATTCTAAATGAAAGAGGACTGTATAGTTTTAGGCAAATTTTAGTAAAGCTTTGAATGACTAATGGGTAATTAATCCTTTCGGAAGTCAGGTGGTTTTCAATCTTTTGTTCGCATCCAAATTAAAGAAATGGCCTAAATGAGTTACACCATTGAAAACAATTTCTGATAATAGGCCACCATGTGATTTTGTTTTGTAAATAACATGGGAGGAGTTCAAATAATTCCCATCTTATTTATGTGAATAGGTTTCTAAGCACTTAGATCTATAACTCTGGAAAAAGGAATAAATTTGAAACAGAATCCAGTCTCATTTTAACCACAAGTAATATTCATCCACATGTATATAAACTAACCAGGGAGGAAAAGTCCCATCCATTGAGATACATTCCATTAAATTTTTACTTTTCATTTTTAGTATCTAAATTTGTAACATTCATTTTGATAAATTTTATGCTTTTAAGGACTGTAATAATAGGTTTATTATACTTGCAGGCACAAATGACAATTTATATTCATATTTTTGTGAAAAAAACTGACAGTATGATCATAGAAGGACTTTTTAGCATTAAAATACATTAAAGTAAGATAAAATTATGTCAGTAAAGTGTATTGGAAGTTTGAGATTAGCAATGTATAGAAACCTCAACTTCTGACTGTCAAAAAAGAGATAGTTAGGGGCGTCTGGGTGGCTCAGTGGGTTAAAGCCTCTGCCTTCGGCTCGGGTCATGATCTCAGGGTCCTGGGATCAAGCCCCGCATCGGGCTCTCTGCTCAGCGGGGAGCCTGCTTCCTCCTCTCTCTCTGCCTGCCTCTCTGCCTACTTGTGATCTCTGTCAAATAAATAAAATCTTTAAAAAAAAAAAAAAGAGATATTTACCTATTTTTTAACTGGATGAGGGTAGAAAGATAGTTAGATTCCACTGCATATTTTTGAAAGAATGATCTAATGGTTTTTTTAAAAAATTCAATACTCATAATACATTGGAAATTACAATCTTTAAAACTGTATAAACATGACACATTTTAAGTGTTCATTTTTAAACGTACAAGGGAATATGTAATTTGTTTTCTTCGTGTAAGAAGGTCTTAGTTTTCTAGACATGGCTAGAAGAACTTGAACAAATCACAACCTTTGAAATTGAGTTTCTTAAACTATAAAATGAGAATCATATTCACTCTACCTCAGATTATGTAATATTACACATATTCACTATATGTTTTTGTAAAATGCAAAACAATATGATTAAATTAATGAGGGCCTAGGAAAGTAATAACTCCCTTGATTTTGTGTCCTTTTCATATGAAGTAGACCAAGAAGACAGCCCATGACAAATCCCACCTGTAAGGCATGAAAACTTGATTCTTTTCCAGGAGCCATATATTAAATTGATCTATAAATAACTAAATTCCTATGTGCTACGATTCTTTAAAATTAAATTTAGCCAAATATAAGAGGAGGGTATTACAAAACCAGACTTGGGAACTAAGACACTGAAATGTAAAAAGGGAACAGGGGATGGAGATTTAGAAACAATGTTATGGAGGGCCATCCTTACTCAGTCAATCCCATCTTTTGGGGCGTTTGCAACTTTCTACCTTAAAATCAGCAATTTGTAACATAAATTCTTAGGTCTGCAGCAAGGTTATGAAACAGTTAGGAGTAACATATCCCCATTTTCTGGGCCTCCAACTACAGTTCTCAGTAGTTTCACTTAGACGGAGCCAAGTATATTCCCCAGGCAAACCAAGCATACTAGATAATAAATACATCATACTGAAATAAAAAATAATTTTCCAACATACAAATTTTATAATGAAAACTGTTCTTAATTCTGCCTCTAGGTTAAGCCTGATAATTTGGCTAAATGATTTGGTACTCAAATGAATAAGCTATTTACCAAAAATATATAAATTTTTATTAAAGTACCAAATTACATCTGTGAAATCTCAGATACGCTCAGTATTTCACAAGTTCTTCCAATCATTTCCCAATATAATTTGCACTTACAAAATTTCTGCTTAGCTAGAAAAGTCTGAAACTGATTAGTTTCATTAAGCCAAGATTCTTAGTCTTCCAGCTTCCACAACAGCAATTTTAGAGATATTTCTCTTGTACCTATTATGAGGAAGACAACATGTCCTGTTCTATGAGGCATACATAGATGTATAAGATGCAGTCTCTGAACCCAAAGAAATTATCACTCTAATAACTGATATATAAAAGTTGAGAGCATCACACAGTGAATACCACCTAAATTCTATAACACAGCATTTCTTGTAACTATATTTGCTTTTATATTTTAATTTTTTTGTGGACAAAACTATTCATCCCTCAATACATCCATTAATCAATCTTTTTTTTTAAGATTTTAATTTTAAGTAATGTCTACACCCAACATGGGGCTCAAACAACCAAAAGATCAAGAGTCACCTGTTCCACCAACTGAGTCAGCCAGGTGCATTTCAAAGAAAGTTGCCGGTGTAAGTATGTATCACACCCAAACACTTCAGCATACCTATCACTAGCTGGAACTTAATAATTTTTAGTTTTTTAGAGGAAATTTATAAATATGAAATGTACAAATCTTAAGTGTCTCAACAGCAGATTTTACAAATATTTATACCATTCGGCATGAGAGCCCAAGAGCCTTGCAGGGGAGACAAGTTCCTGCTGTGGCTGCGGCTCCAGCCTTCCCAATGACACTAGGCACTTTAATAGACCATGTAGCAATAGTACACATGCCTTTTGTGAACAGGTCTGCATAAAAGCTCTGGGAAAAGGGCCCTCTTCTTCTTCCTCCTAGAAATATTAGCTGCTCTTTAACATCTTCTACTTCTGGGACCCTTAAACTCAGAGCTCTTTTATGCCTTTTAGTATAACCACCCCTCCTTGTTCTAGTTAACATTTCATCATTAAATTTTCAAATAACCGGTAGAGATCTGTCTCCTAACTAAACTCAGACTACTATAAAGGGTTAGTCACTGCACAGCTTTTCTGTATGTTTGAAAATGTTGGGGGGAGGGGAGAAGCAAAAAGGCATATTTAAGAAGATAGACCAACTGTTACTAATTGTTAAAGCTGGATGATGGATTGAGAAAATTATACCACTATCTCTTCATTTGTTTATGTTTTAAATTTCCTGTAATACTTTTTAAAAGGAGATTCAGGGTTGGGGGGAGAAAGGCTTCAAAATGGCCAAAGCATTTATGAGGAACCTGGTGGAATGGAATTTTAACAGGCAGAAACAGAGGGTAAGACTCCAATCAAGGGGGCACCTGGGTGGCTCAGTGGGTTAAGCCTCTGCCTTCGGCTCAGGTCATGATCCCAGGGTCTAGGATCGATCCCCGCATTGGGCTCTCTGCTCAGCAGAGAGCCTACTTCCTCCTCTCTCTCTGCCTGCCTCTCTGCCTACTTGTGATCTCTCTCTGTCAAATAAATAAATAAAATCTTAAAAAATTAAAAAAAAAAGACTCCAATCAAGGAAAAAGCACATATAAAATATGGAGGCAGAAAGCCAAAGGACGTGTTTTAGCAAAAGCAAGTAGGTTGGCTAATGTCTAAGACGGAAAACGCAAATGAATGTGCATGGTAAGATATTTTCCCACTCTCACTTCTGTATTACTTCTTCACACTCAATTTTTTTTTTTTTTTTTTTTTGGTCACTCTCCGGTCTCTGCTCTACCCATACTTATACATACAGTCCAAGATCTAGCTCTTCCCACTCTTCCTCACTTCTCATGAGCCATAAATTGATCTATAGCATCTTTTTGTATCTTAATTTCTTCAAACATGGGCATAATGATATGTCTTTGGACATATTTATGACAAAACACAGATGTGTCTGTGCTTATACACCAGCATTTTTTTTTACATTTAAAGCCAGCAGCAGTAGCATAAAACAAGTTCCCATAATATCTAGTTAGTAGGGCATAAGAAAAAGCATTAGTAACAACGCATGTGACTTTTTTGTAATTACAAAATGTGTCTATATACACAAGAGTGAGAATATGTGCATGTGTGTCAACCTGAGATCTCTGGGAATAGACTGGTAATATTCTTTGTTAAACTGGATGTTGAGTACAGTTGGACAAATAATAAAATGAATACTCAATATTTTCTCCACCCACCCATATATTTAAAGCACCCTTAGGCCAGTGTCCAGTTACATCTCTCCACTTTTCCCTTCCTTAGAAATGACAACTATAGTGAAATTTGATTTACAAAAAACATGTTTGTTTCATCCAAACTGAAAATATTAAAAATTATAAAACCAGTTAGATATTTAATAGGAAGAACTCCTAAAAGAGATAAAGAAAATACATCCAAACAAAACATATGACAATTCATTAGAAGTACATAAGAACATAGACTTGTTGTACACATTAAAGTATACAGATACCCCAACTGGGCTCCTTTCCCTCATAATCCCCATTATTGGTAAGGTCCGAACCTGACATTTTACTTCAAGCTTTTGTGTTACATGCTCTTCCATCTATTTAGAATGCGGCAGGAACACAGGCATCCCAAAACAGTAGATAGCAGCTGAAAGATGTTGTGTGGTATCATCCAGGCAATGACCTCTGCTTTCTCAACCCTTTCTGGGTTCCCTGATGCAAAGTGTGGCTCAAGATCCAGGACAATGCAATGTTCGGAAATATTCGTTCAAACAGACACACCAAGACGGTTAAAGTAAGTTCCTCCAAAACACAAAAGTAATGGTCAAGACTAGAATTGGGTTTCTTTCTTGCCTCTGACAGAGCTCTTCCTGTGTGTGTAGTCAGTTTCACAAACAGCTATGCACGCCATTGTATACCACAGGCCAAAGAGATGTCCTTACAAAGATATGTTGCAGCTGTGCCTGCTCTTGGTGATGCCTTGATTCCACTAAGTTCTAGCAGCTGTGCAAAAGAACTTTCTGTGATAATGGAAATGTCTGATATTCTGTCCCATATGATTAGAACACTTGAAATATAGGTATGACTGAGGAACTGGATTTTTATTTATTTTTATTTAATTTTAATTAATTTAAATTTAGGAGCCACAGGATTCATAGCTACAGTCTTGGGTAATACAGTTCTAGAGTCTTAAAAACAAAACAAAACAAAACAAACAAACAGGAACTTAAAGCATGTATGGTTGCAAATTGTCTTACTGCCAACCCAAAACCCTACTACAACACTGCAAATGTGGTCTACCTCTTACCTTAGCTGCTTGGCCAAAACATCAATTTGTCTTCATTCAGGCAGCAACTCCTTTGCAAAGCCCTGGCACTCCAGAGTTACTAACTCTTTATTACTACTAACCAGGTCATACCATATTGTCATTATGGGTTTACATAGCTGTATTCCCTGCTATTATGGGGGCTCTAAAAAGGCAGCAATTGTGTATATTAATCTCTAGATTCCCACAGCCTACTAGGGTGCCACATCCTAAGATCCTTTCCCTACATTTTCCTGGCCAATTTATTAAGCCAGTCTTCATCTAACCAATCACAGCTCTTTACCACTCTACCATTTGAAATCTCCTAATCCCGTCCACAACAAACATCTTAGAAATGGAAAATTCCAGGTCATTTTTATCTATATCAAAGGGTGTGGTGTTGTACCTCTATCTATGATTGTTCAGTAGAAAACACTGTAAAATAGTGAAAATGATGCATTTAGAAAATCAAGTGGAAATAACAAGGAAGTAGTTTGACACAGAATCTGGAATTCAGGACAAGACACAAATTTGGGAGTTTTCTGATATAGATGTAACAGACATTTGACATCTGTAACCAAACAACTCATAATTTATATCACATAGGGATTAAGTGTAGACAGAAGCACAAAAGCACTCCAATATGAAGAAGTCAGAGGTAAAAAAGAGGGGCAACCAATGACATAAGAGGGAAACCAGTAACGTATATGAATAAGAAGTGAATAAAGGCATTAAAGGAAGACAGAATCACTCAGTTATAATAAATACTACTGATAAAAAAAATTGGAAATGTTATATTCTTTCCCACAATAGCAAACCCTCCAAAATGAAGAGAGTAAAACTGAAAGGTACCAGTTGGCTTTCAATTACCAGTTGATAGAGAAAAACTAGAAGTTACAATAACGTTATCTCATACAGATACTGCACTGATTTGCTTACAGTTATGCTATTCCAGAACACCACATCTTCCTTTCAATATCTACATCAAACTAGGTTTCAAGGAGCACTACAACTCTCTTGGGCAGCATTAATTTTAAATGAAAACCTCTTAAGTTGTTTTACCAAGTGAGATTCTGCCTGAAACAACCAGTGTTTCCCATACATCTGCCACACTTTACTTAGAAATGCAGGTTTGGCATCATTTCAAGGTCAAGATGGTTTATACAGCAGCCAATCTCCAAAAACGAACGGGCAAAACTGTCAACACTCACGGAGGACTTAAGAAAAAGTTAGATCCGTGAACTGTGAGCTCCAGGAAGGGAAGGGCCCATTTCATTTCTCACAAGGCAAACGCTCACTATTTTTTATTTAATTTTGAAAGAGCTGCATCTTACAGAAAGGAGGGGGCGAGAACTTCAAGGCACTACACCCTCCAGAAGGCTATTACCCTAACAGCGCTGAGTAGGGACCGGCGAGCCTGCGGGTCAGCTGGTCAGCACCTGGGTAGATAAAAACAACGCGGAACGACGCACAACCACATTTCGGACCCTAATGTTAACAGAAAACCCCTTGCCCTTGGGCCCGGGCTCACCTGCCTCTGGAGTCGGGAAGACGCGCGGCAGCTGGCCGCCTCACAGGGGCGTCCCTGCAAGCTGCTTAACTCGTCACCGGACACTACCTAGAGCGGAGGGTCACCTGGCAACTAGGGAAGGAGGACCCGGCAGGCCGCGGCGCACTCGCTCGGAGTCTTCGGTCTCTGAGCTGCGAGAGCCACAAATCCCTCAGGTACTCGCCAGCGGCCAGTGCGTGCGCGCGCTCTCCCGCCCCGTCGCTTAGCAACTTGCGAAGCCTTCCAGCCTTCGCTACACGTCAATTCCGCTCGCCCCTACAGAGTGTGAATAGTTTTAAAGAGACTCTGTTTCCGGGTCGAGCAGATTTTACGCAGCGGAAGGTCTCTTTACCTCCCACTTTTACCCTTGGGGTGAGATAAGTCTCACTCGCGCACGAATGGGTCCTGTAGCTAAGGGGTCTGTATCTCCTCCCTCGACTTCCACGTGCCTCCCCTCCCACCAATTATTGGGCGCCAACAGGCGGGTCCTTCCTCCTAAGCACAAATCTTCAGCTCATAGCTGTTCTCCAATCACAGCGGCCCGCCCTCGGGGACTACTTTGCAATCGGCGAAGAGCGCAGGGAGAAAGGCGTGATCGTACCTCTGACCTCGGGAAGTGTAGTTCAACACTTGAAGGAAATGCGTTGAAGAATGCGCCATAATCCGGCTGCATAAACTACAGTTCCCAGAGGGCGCTGAGGTTGGGAGACGAACATTTTCTTTCTAAGAGCGTTCGCCCTCCCCAAGTCAATTCCGCAGTAGAGGTGACCCGATTCCCTCAGGCGCATTTTACAGGTGCTGGAATTGTTCGCGCAGTTCTTAATCATGGTGAGTGTTAGCCCCTGGATCCTGCTTACCCCCGACCTAAGCGCCCCTGTGTGGGGTTTCTTGCATTTGAAGGACTTGTGGGGCGGGGGGCGGCTGTGCAAAGCACTGTCTTTCGAGCCTTTTGGAAAAACCCGACTCATCTTTTGGGGACTGTCGCAGTGACCCAGTAATTGGGAAGGGGTTGGTTTCCACCTGGGGAGCTCTTAAAAGGGCTCTGGAGAAATTTGTCCTTGGAGAGGCTTGATCTCAGTCCTGCTGCATAGCGTGGGTGCAAAATAAGCTGCAGGTTTTCTCCAAAGCACAATACAGGGTTTGATAAGGATGATAACGTTTGACTGGGGAGGCGGGGGTGTTGGGTCCTGACTTTTTACTTTTAATTGAGTAAACAGTATTTTTAAGGGCTTTTGTCACAAACCCCTTGAAAGCAGAAAGCCCTTAGTTGTAGATTGTGCTTACCAGGTACTTCAGATTACGATCGACATTTTTGAGAGCCGTGTTTCCGCCATATCTGATTTCATAAAATGTTATTTAAAACCTGCTCATTGATGTCCTTTTGTAATGACAGAACGTGTTGCAGTAATGGCATCACTAGCCAAATAACTAGTGCAGATGTTCTTTGTTGATTTGTAGGTTATGAATTCTAGAGCCACTACTCTTAATGTTACACAATGTAACCATCTTGTGAAGGTCAGGATACCTAGATCATCACATCTTGTCTCTCCTGAAAGGGGGGGAGGCTGGTGAGGGAACTCTGACGTATGAATAATCTGCATGGTGTTTGAAGGTGACATTTGACATCAGACAAATTTCTCTAGTAATTTTATTTATAGTTGAAGTTATTCTTCCCCCGTTACCTCAAAATACTGACATAGGTGGGGATTATGGGGAAATGTTTGAATGAATTAGAAATTTTCCAGAACCTGGAAAGACATATTTTTAAGACAGGAGTATCACTGCCTCCTCCACCTTTATAAGGGGCCAGTGGGGACAGCTACTAATTCTCAGTAAATATTAAACCTCAGTTTCCTACTTATAATTTAAATGATGATTTCAGTGGTCTCTGACTTAAGAAGCTTAGCAAGAATGCAGAGGTAACAGAGAACCTGAGACTTCATAATTGGAACTGAATGGGATCTTTAAAGATCATTTTGATAAATTTCCCCCTACTTCATATCTTAAAATTGACTTTATTGAAACCCAAAGAGAATGATTTACTCAAGGTCATACAGCAGTTTGCTCCCAAGAGGCTTACAGCTCTTTCCGTCATACCATATTGTACAATACAGACAATTACCAGGTCATTTTGAAATTTTATTTTCTGTAGCTGAGGTTCTGGAGGAACATACAAATTCATATTGCAAATACAAACTAAAGTATTTTATCAGCATTTATATTACCTGATAGCTTTATTCCCTGCAATTCATTATATTGGAATTCTAGAATTAGAAGGGAATTTGGGAATTATTTACTCTAATTTTAAAAGTTAGTCCAGTGACATTAAATGATTTTCCCAAGGTCACAGGGAGAATCCTGGGCCCCCATTCTTTTGTTGTTTTGCAACACAGTAGATAAAGACAGGTCTCACCCATGGAAGGTCACTTGGGCACCAGATAACAGAGATGTCCCTAAGAAAGAACACACCTGTCAGTTTACTGAAACTGACAGCCCTCTCAGGTGACTCAGAATCTCCTTGCCTCCTCAGGAGACCATGTGAACAATCACTGAGTTTAAAAAGAGTAATCTTTTGGGGGTGCCTGGGTGGCTCAGTGGGTTAAAGCCTCTGCCTTCGGCTCGGGTCATGATCCCAGGACCCCATATCAGGCTCTCTGCTCGGCGGGAAGCCTGCTTTCCCTTCTCTCTCTCTCTCTGCCTGCCTCTCTGCCTACTTGTGATCTCTGTCTGTCAAATAAATAAAATCTAAAACAAAAAAAAAAAAATTAAAAAAAAAGAGTAATCTTTTGTAAGCTGTTCAAAGCAGGGTTTTTTTGTTTTTTTGTTTTTTTAAGGGGAAATAGGGAAGGACACCAGGGATTAACTGTATGAAGGAATCTGAATGATAGTTTCTTTTTTGTATTACAGAAATATATGTAAATTATAAAGTAAAAAAAGGAATATGTGGGGTTTTTCTGTAGAATAACAGAAAGAACACTTATATTCAAGCTTTACAACTGAGACTTGAGCAAGGCAGTCTGAATCTGCAGGAAGGTCATTAGAGCCCTGCCAAGAGCAAAGACATTCCTCCTTTGGATCTTGGCAGACTGCCCAGATATCTAAACAAAGAATAGTAACCTGTCTTCACACTGTAACATTGTAGAAAGTCAGCAGGAATCTCCCACCCTCCTGCTATTCTACTGCAGTGTTGCAAAGAGCAAAAAGAACCAAATAGGCACATCCTTTCCCATTTCATAATAAAACATTCAGGCATTTACTAGGCTTCATCCTACTTTTAGTAAGATAGAATTACCTATCTGTGAAAATAACTTGTTCATAGACCTAGAAGAAGGAAAGTGCTGAGATGGAATTAGCAGCTCTTCATTAGCTGGCCACAAGCACTTCACTGAGGACTGTGATACTGGGAGCATATTTTTTTTAGCAGCTAAAATTAATACCTAAGATTGACTACATTATGGTGTTCTAACCATCTACCTGTAATCTTTACAGATTGTGATACTTACTTTCCCCCTTATTTCTTATCTTGGCTTGCTTTACATTGAAGTAGCATGTGTTTATATTTTTCTTAACCCTTTTATTAATTCAGCAAATACTTGTAGAACACTGTAATGGAGCACAAATTTGAGGCAAAGGCAGACTGCCCTCACAGCAAGGCGGTGGTGGTTCACAGTCTCGTAGAGAGTAACGGACATATAAGTAGAACACCACAGGGTAGAAGAATCCTTAGAGGAAAATTCTGTGGTGACAGAGATCTATAATTCTAGTATTGGTGACATACTGTTTTTAATGCTTTTTATGTTAACTCTCAGTCTGTACAACTACCTTATTTGTTAGGTAGCTGCTGTCATCTCCATTTTACTGTTGGGAAACTGAATGCAGAGGTTAAGTAACTTGTCAAAAGCACACAGCTGATGAGTTGTAAAGTCAGGATTTGAACCCAGAACATCCAGCTCTAGAGGCTGTCTCTCTACTATACTCTGCCACCTCTCTAGACCCCTGTTTTAGAAAATTTGGTTATCCTCTTGTTTCCTGCATTTGGTTCACTAATGGATTATCTGGCCTGAAATAGTACCAGGTACATAATAGAGATCCAGTAGTGTATTGTTTAATGAATGAAGTAAGATAACAATTTATCAATTGATTAGTAAAACTATATCATTAGAACTAGGATGTAATTTTCCTAACTATAGCTGGAATTATTGTGATCACTAAGTTTCCAACCCTCTCAGTGCAAGTTTATATGAATAAATTACCTTAAACAGTTTTTTAGAGCATGTTAGGTTTGCTTCCAAACAACTCTTTTACATTTCCAAGTTTAGGGTAGTGATTTTACAAGATCCAGCCATTCCTTCATCAAGTATTTGAGCTCCAACTATGTGCCAGGCATTGTTGTAGGCAGTTGGAATACAGTAGTAAATAAAACAGACAAAGCCCCTGTCCTTAAGGAGCTTGCATTCTAAAGAGAAATTCTTTAGAATTTAGAAATTAGAATTTAAAAATTTAGAATTTAGAAATTATTCCTCTGTTCCCTTTTTCTCACCTACTCCAAGGGAAGAGGGGAAAATGACAGAATTAAAAACATGTAAAGGCCATATGATAAAAAATAACCATATATGATAACTTTAGCATTCCTTATAAACCTGACATCTGTTTGGAAACATAAGAACATCTTGAAAAAAAAAAAAAGGTTTATTTGGGAAAATACCGTATTTTGTCTTTTTAGGGGTATGAAGGCCTAGGGGAAAAGTTGGAAAAGAAAATGGGGAAGAGACTCAGAAGGTCAGGGAGTAAACTCTCCGTAGTTTTCTCCTTTTTTGCACTCACATCCTGGTCACACATCTGTGAGGAAGAAGTGCATACATAGTCTGCTACATACAGATTCATTTCTCTACAGCGATTGACACTTCTTTCCTTAGAGTTTTTTCCTTTGATTTCTCTGGGTGTCAAATTGCTAAATACTTCTGACCTTCAGAGGTTAGGATTGGAAGGTCATAGCACATAGTCTCCTTGCATCCCAAAGACATGACTCACCTGGAAAAGGAAATTCTAAATATAAAGAAATCAAAGACTTCTGCCCCATTCATTTCAGTGGACCACTTCTCTCATACAGGTAACAATAGAGGTGACTCAGTGAAAGTCCATTTACACAGTATTGTCAAGGAAAGGAAGAGTCCACCTTGATCAGATTTGTACATCTAGTGTATCCATTAAGTTTCCAAACATTTTTGTTCAGCTCTTTTTAACATAAATATTTCTGTCTTTTTAATTATCTGATCTTCTTTTTTTAGTGACTCAGGATCATCACTTTGAATATTAGTTATTATTTGTGTCCATATGTCTGTATTTTGTTCAGGGTCTGTTGAGGCCTATAAGGCAACTTCTGTTACAACTATTATGCTCTTTGTACTTCCCCTCTTTTAAAATTACTTTTCCTTTGGAATCAGGTTGTCAAATGTCACTATATTGTGATAATAGTTAATTAATGGTAAATTTTATAATAATCCAGTATTCACTTGCTTATCTTTCTTCTTAAATAAAAAATAAAGACTTATTTTTCCTCCTTCAGGTAGTCAAGTTGAATCATGATTAGTAGTTTTATTAAAACTTCTGACTCACTGTAAGTGGAAAATTTTAACCACTGTCACTTGTCTTGCTGGTGTGAGGGATTCTATTCTAGCAGATGGGGAGTGGGGGATTTGCATTAAGAGGATTTCTGAGGTTCTAGTTGCTGCCAGAGTTTGTATCACCATATAAAGGCACATCAACTCTTTTGGGCCTATTTCAGTGGCAAAATAGCCTTAAAGAGATGGATAAGATTTTGTAAGTAACTCCAGGATAATGGTGAAAGTTAAGTAACACTGCATAAATATCTAGCCAAAGGACACATGTTCCAGAAGTTGCTCAGCTGATTTGTGCATGCTATATTTACTGGGGCAAGCCTGGAATAAGTTTATCTTCCACTAAGCCAAATGTGAAGAGACTTTAAAATTTTACATAAACTTCTGAAGTATGTGGTTGTCTTATTACAGAGAAAATCCTGAATGTCTTTAGGGCAAAATAGCATTTTTAAATAAGATGTTAATTAATGGGTCTCTTTCATTACAGTCTGAGCCAATCAGAGTCCTTGTGACTGGAGCAGCTGGCCAAATTGCATATTCCCTGCTGTACAGTATTGGAAATGGATCTGTCTTTGGTAAAGACCAGGTAGGGGAACTATCTATGAACTGCAAGTCAAAATAAGAATATTGTCAATAACCCTGTATTTAGTTTCAAAGAAATATTTTAATGATAAAAGGGATGGGTTATCCCAATAATTATACAGGGCACACTGCTATAAATGTAAGCTGGTATCTTACTTATATGTACCCCTCCAGCCATTGAAAATGCTTTGCGTATTAACTGTTCTGCATACTTTATTTAGTTGACTTGGTTCAGCCAGCAGATAATGGTCTCTGGAAGATTTTCACTAGTAACAGTAACTATTACGGAGAGTCATCTGGGAGAGAAAGTCGCTGAATTAGCACTAACTTACTGATAAATGGTCTTTAGACCCAAAATAGTCAGAAGGCAGATCTGCTTTCTATTTTAAAGAGATACCCCCTATTCTTTTTTTTTTTTTTTAAGTATAATGACACCCCCTTTTCTTACTCCCTTATTCCACTAATATCCTTTCTAAAGTGTGCATTTATTCCTTCTCTTCACCCATAGATATCAAGTTCATCCCTCAGGTCAGATAATATTTAGCTTTTCATGAACTAAAATTTACAAGAGGACTTTTTTGTGACTAAAAAATATAACCTACACTGACAGATGTTGTCCTTACTATTTATTTGGCAGCCAATAATTCTTGTGCTGTTGGATATCACGCCCATGATGGGTGTCCTAGATGGTGTCCTAATGGAACTGCAAGACTGTGCCCTTCCCCTCCTGAAAGGTGAGTTGGGGGGGTGGGGGATAAAAGGATTTTATAGTATTTTATGTCTTTCAAAAAACAGGTTTAGATTTTTAACTAGCCTCTCAATTAGAAACTATTTCAGAAAAGTGTTTCTTACTGTTTTTTGAGCTACAGCTATTTGGTAAGATGTATACCAAGAATAAGTAAGGGTAAAAGCAAGAAGTAACCAATGTCAGTTAAGAGACAATGCTTTTTTCCAACATGCTTATAATTTACCTTACTAATTAAGCATAATATTGCACAAGGGTTATACACTTGAGATTGTCTGCATTGTGTTGTTATTTGAAATATATTTAAAAAGCAGTAGTAATGCCTAAATTATGCAGCTCTAAATGATGTCTTCCAGACTTATACGTTACCCTGAGGCTAGAAATTGTTTGGTCCCTCACATGTAGTCCTAACCCACAGCCAGTCATCAGATTGAGATACAGCATAAGTTGTTCTAATCATATGCTGCATAGTTTGAAAAAGCCCATGAGAGTTCTGCTAAGAGCCTTTAGGAATCATTGAAATATTACACAAATGTAAGATAGAAGTCTTAAATTTGATTGATGGCTTCATTAAAATGTTAGGTCAACTTGTAAGTTAATTTGAATATTTTTCTTTAGGTATCCCTTCATTATTATCATTTTTTTTCATTATTATCATTTTTTAAAGTAAGGATTAATTAATAATACTCTCCCAAGTTTGCACAGAGCAAAATATATACACACCCAATGGAAGTCATGCTCAGAGGGGTACCTGGGTGACACAGTGGGTCAAGTGTCCTGCTCTTCTTGATTTCAGCTTGGGTCATGGTCTGGAGTTCTACATCGGGTTGCACCCTCAGCAGGAGTCTCTCAATCTCTCCCTCTCCCTCTATCCTCCACCCACATATTGCATGTTTGTGGATCTCACTTTCTCTCTTTCTAAGATAATAGGTGAATAAATCTAAAAAAAAAAAAATCATGCTCAGAATTCATATGTCCATTCAATAAACATTTACAAAGGGGTACTCTCTTGTCTGAATCATTTGGTTGCATAGTTATATAAGAGAGTGCATTGCCCTGCCAAGCTATTCTGCTGGCTCCCTTTCCTCATGCTCTCTTTCTTTTTTTAAACTGAAGTATAGTTGACACACAACTCACCCTCTATTTCCGAATCAGCTTTATTGCATTGTCACAGTTTTATTCCTTTCTCGGCTGAGTTCTTCTGCTCTCTAATGGGTCCAGGTTACAGTCAGCTTGTCCTCAGTCAGCTGTGAATATGACAGGGAGTGTAGAGTCTGCAAATAAGTATGCATGGCTGGGAAGAAGATTCCCCTCACCAACTGGTGTTTCTTTGTATACCTGTTGGGGGCTCTACAGTAGCCTTATTGTAACACAGTTTGACTCCCCTAAAAACTTACCAGTGACAGTGCTGAATCCTGGATGGCTTAGTCCATTTGGGCTACTATAACAAAAATACCATAAACTGAGTTGCTTATAAACCACAAAAATTTAATTCTCATGGTTCTGGAAGTTGGGAAATCAAGATTAAGGTACCAGCATATTCACATTCTGGTGAGAGGCTATTTCCTGGTTCCATCTTCTTCCTCTGTCCTCAAGGCAGAAGGGGTGAAGAATCTCTCTGAGACCTCTTCTAGAAGGCCATTAATCCCATTCATGAGGGATCTACCTTTATAACCTAATCATCTTCCACAGGCCCTGCCTTTTAATACCATCACATTGGGGATTGGTTTCAACCTGAATTTTGTGAGGAACAGAAACATTCAGTCTATAGTACTGATCATGGCCTTTTTAATACTGTCAGTAAAGGAGAGTGATGATGTATGTTCTTTAATCAAAGAGTAAGTAGTATATGTTTACTGGACTAGCACAAGGAATAGTGGTTGACCTCTTGACCAGCCTAGGCTGGAATTACAGGTTCACTGCTTTTTGATGGCAAATTAACCTCCTTAAACCTCTGTCTTCATAAAATACTAAGATTAAATTGATACAACAAAATTTGTAGTGTTATTCCTGGCATGAAGCTCCTCAATAAACATTATTTTGAATCTGTGATTGATATCTTAGATCTTAAAGTAATCACAACTTAAAGGTTAGGTAAATTAATTTCTCCATGTTATCTTTGGTAATTGGTTTGAATAACAAATGTTGCACAGAGTTGAAAGTTATCATACTGTGTTTTGCATCATACCTGATCATAGAACAAAATCTGTAGAGTTTTCAAACTTGAAATGATTACTGAAATAGGAAAAGCAAAATTAATTTACATTTTACTATGTTTGTTGATTATATAACTTTTCCTTTCTTAGGCCCCTAAAACTTTTATCATTGTGATATATAAAGTAAACATATGCTACAAAGTGAAAGAATTACTGGCTAGGTTCAGTGTGAAAAAGAAAACCTCAGACTTTGGTGTTTCAGTATCTCTGCATATTTATTGCCCTGTTCACAGATGTCATTGCAACAGATAAAGAAGATGTTGCCTTCAAAGACCTGGATGTGGCCATTCTTGTGGGCTCCATGCCAAGAAGGGATGGCATGGAGAGGAAAGATTTACTTAAAGCAAATGTGAAAATCTTCAAATGCCAGGGTGCAGCCTTGGAGAAGTATGCCAAGAAGTCAGTTAAGGTGACCAATACAGTATTTTATGGGGTTTCTATTATCAGCATTTGAAATTTCTTCTTTTAGCATTTAAGTAAAGACAAAATTATTTGCTTTCTCCCCCACTACTTTTCTGCAGTGGTCAGTAAATACAGATAGAGTTTTACTTGATAAGCTCTCCTTTTCTGAGTTTTTTTTCTTATAATGTAGAAATCTTTATTTAGAGGTGCTCAAAAATATTTTGTCCATTACTGTGATACGGAAATTTACTGTTAATTTACAGACCTGTAGAGAAGGCACAGAGTGCCTTTTTGATGCATGGGAATATTTGTTCAGACGTTTGGATTTGTGTGTATGATGGTAGGGAGAGATGGCTGTAAGCTGTGTTCTCAGCAGTGAGATGGTAGCTTCTGAAATGCTCAGATTTTTCTTAATCCAGAGAAATTTGATAAACTTGTCTTTTGAGGAATTGGTTGGTATTACTTCCTCTTCTCTTTGTGTGCAAGCTACTTTAGTTTCTGAATTTGCCTTACTTAATATTACAATAAGGCCTCCTTTTACCAAATAAGTAAGCAGAAAGGCTTGTTGGTTAGAGGTTTTACTGATTTTGTTAGACTTGTTCTTCCCAGTCCTGACTTTAAACAAAGGTAAAAGAAAATGTTTAAGATTTTAAAGTTGTCAGTTACAATATTCTATCACAATATTTTATACATACCTGAATTTTTGCTTTCTGTAGAATTCATCTTAAGTAGTGTACTTTTATTTTCTGTAATCATTAACAGAAAATAGTAGAAATGAGTAGAAATTCATGGATCTCTTAATAAAAAATGACAGCATTGTTTGAACTGATCCAGGTTGCTTAGAGCTGTGCTGCTTGCCCTATAATCACCCCTCAGCTAAGTGTCCTTTTTGGAAAAATATTTACTGATACTGGAGTACTAGGGGCATTAGAGTATCAGATCTTTAGCTTGTTCTCCAATGGGCCAGAAAGACTAAGGGTACTGTGTGTGTGTGTGTGTGTGTGTTTGTGTGTAGAGGGAGAGAAATGGAAAAAAATTAGGAAATCTGGGTAAAGAGCATGTGGGAGATAGTCTTTGTAATAAACTCACAGCTTTTCAATAAGTTTGACATTATTTCCCAGTAAGTTTTTTTTTTTTTTCCAATTTTTTATTTATTTTCAGCGTAACAGTATTCATTGTTTTTTCACCACACCCAGTGCTCCATGCAATCTGTGCCCTCCCTAATACCCACCACCTGGTTCCCCCACCCTCCCACCCCGCCCCTTCAAAACCCTCAGGTTGTTTTTCAGAGTCCATAGTCTCTCATGGTTCACCTCCCCTTCCAATTTCCCTCAACTCTCTTCTCCTCTCCATCTACCCTTGTCCTCTATATTATTTGTTATGCTCCACCAATAAGTGAAACCATATGATACTTGACTTTCTCTGTTTGACTTATTTCACTCAGCATAATCTCTTCCAGTCCTGTCCATGTTGCTACAAAAGTTGAGTATTCGTCCTTTCTGATGGAGGCATAATACTCCATAGTGTATATGGACCACATCTTCCTTATCCATTCATCCGTTGAAGGGCATCTTGGTTCTTTCCACAGTTTGGCGACCGTGGCCATTGCTGCTATAAACATTGGGGTACAGATGGCCCTTCTTTTCACTACATCGGTATCTTTGGGGTAAATACCCAGCAGTGCAATTGCAGGGTCATAGGGAAGATCTATTTTTAATTTCCTGAGGAATCTCCACACTGTTCTCCAAAGTGGCTGCACCAGTTTGCATTCCCACCAACAGTGTAAGAGGGTTCCCCTTTCTCCACATCCTCTCCAACACACGTTGTTTCCTGTCTTGCTAATTTTGGCCATTCTAACTGGTGTAAGGTGGTATCTCAATGTGGTTTTGATTTGAATCTCCCTGATGGCTAGTGATGATGAACAATTTTTCATGTGTCTGGTAGCCATTTGTATGTCTTCATTGGAGAAGTGTCTGTTCATATCTTCTGCCCATTTTTTAATATGATTATCTGTTTTGTGTGTGTTGAGTTTGAGGAGTTCTTTATAGATCCTGGATATCAACCTTTTATCTGTACTGTCATTTGCAAATATCTTCTCCCATTCCGTGGGTTGCCTCTTTGTTTTGATGACTGTTTCTTTTGCTGTGCAGAAGCTTTTTATCTTGATGAAGTCTCAGAAGTTCATCTTTGCCTTTGTTTCCTTCGCCTTTGGAGACATATCTTGAAAGAAGTTGCTGTGGCTGATATCAAAGAGGTTACTCCCTATGTTCTCCTCGAGGATTCTGATGGATTCCTGTCTCACGTTGAGGTCTTTTATCCATTTCGAGTTTATCTTTGTGTACGGTGTAAGAGAATGGTCAAGTTTCATTCTTCTACATATAGCTGTCCAGTTTTCCCAGCACCATTTATTGAAGAGACTGTCTTTTTTCCACTGGATATTTTTTCCTGTTTTGTCAAAGATTATTTGACCATAGAGTTGAGGGTCCATATCTGGGCTCTCTACTCTGTTCCACTGGTCCATGTGTCTGTTTTTATGCCAGTACCATGCTGTCTTGGTGATCACAGCTTTGTAGTAAAGCTTGAAATCAGGTAATGTGATGCCACCAGTTTTATTTTTGTTTTTCAACATTTCCTTAGCAATTTGGGGTCTCTTCTGATTCCATACAAATTTTAGTATTATTTGCTCCAGCTCTTTGAAAAATACTGGTGGAATTTTGATTGGAATGGCATTAAAAGTATAGATTGCTCTGGGCAGTATAGACATTTTAACGATGTTTATTCTTCCCATCCAAGAGCATGGAATGGTCTTCCATCTTTTTGTGTCTTCTTCAATTTCTTTTAGGAGTGTTCTGTAGTTCCTCGAGTACAGATCTTTAACCTCTTTGGTTAGGTTTATTCCGAGGTATCTTATGGTTTTTGGTGCTATAGTAAATGGAATCGATTCTCTAATTTGTCTTTCTGTATTTTCATTGTTAGTGTATAAGAAAGCCACTGATTTCTGGACATTGACTTTGTATCCTGCTACATTACTGAATTGCTGTATGAGTTCTAGTAGTTTGGAGGTGGAGTCTTTCGGGTTTTCCATATAAAGAATCATGTCATCTGCGAAGAGAGAGAGTTTGACTTCTTCCTTGCCAATTTGGATACCTTTTATTTCTCTTTGTTGTCTGATTGCTGTTGCTAGGACTTCTAATACTATGTTGAACAAGAGTGGTGAGAGTGGGCATCCTTGTCGTGTTCCTGATCTCAATGGGAAGGCTGCAAGCTTTTTCCCATTGAGGATGATATTTGCTGTGGGTTTTTCATAGATAGATTTGATGAAGTTCAGGAATGTTCCCTCTATCCCTATACTTTGAAGCGTTTTAATCAGGAACGGATGCTGGATTTTGTCAAAAGCTTTTTCTGCATCAATGGAGAGGATCATGTGGTTCTTCTCTCTTCTCTTATTGATTTGTTCTGTCACATTGATTGATTTGCGAATGTTGAACCATCCTTGTAACCCAGGGATGAATCCTACCTGGTCATGGTGGATAATCTTTTTAATGTGCTGTTGGATCCTGTTTGCTAGGATCTTGTTGAGAATCTTAGCATCCATATTCATCAGTGATATCGGTCTGAAATTCTCCTTTTTGGTAGGGTCTTTGCCTGGTTTGGGGATCAGGGTAATGCTGGCTTCATAAAAAGAGTCTGGAAGTTTTCCTTCTGCTTCAATTTTTTGAAACAGCTTCAGGAGAATAGGTATTATTTCTTCTTTGAAAGTTTGATAGAATTCCCCAGGGAATCCGTCAGGTCCTGGGCTCTTGTTTTTTGGGAGGTTTTTGATCACTGCTTCAATCTCGTTACTAGATATCGGTCTATTCAGGTTGTCAATTTCTTCCTGGTTCAATTTTGGGAGTTTATAGTTTTCCAGGAATGCATCCATTTCATCTAGGTTGCTTAGCTTATTGGCATATAACTGTTGATAATAGCTTCTGATGATTGTTTCTACTTCCTTGGTGTTAGTTGTGATCTCTCCCTTTTCATTCATAATTTTATTAATTTGGGCTTTCTCTCTTTTCTTTTGGATTAGTGTGGCCAATGGTTTATCGATCTTATTGATTCTTTCAAAAAACCAGCTTCTAGTTTCGTTGATACGTTCTACTGTATCTCTGGTTTCTACCTCGTTGATCTCTGCTCTAATCTTGATTATTTCCCTTCTTACGTGTGGAGTTGGTTTGATTTGTTGTTGATTCTCCAGTTCTTTAAGGTGTAGAGACAGCTGGTGTATTCTGGATTTTTCAATTTTTTTGAGGGAGGCTTGGATGGCTATGAATTTCCCCCTTAGGACCGCCTTTGCTGTATCCCATAGGTTTTGGAGTGAAGTGTCTTCGTTCTCATTGGTTTCCATAAATTGTTTAAGTTCTTCTTTGATCTCCTGGTTGATCCAAGCATTCTTAAGCAAGGTGGTCTTTAGCTTCCAGGTATTTGAGTTCCTTCTGAACTTTTCCTTGTGATTGAGCTCCAGTTTCAAAGCATTGTGATCTGAGAATATGCAGGGAATAATCTCAGTCTTTTGGTATCGGTTGAGCCCTGATTTGTGACCCAGTATGTGGTCTATTCTGGAGAAGGTTCCATGTGCACTTGAGAAGAATGAGTATTCTGTTGTTTTAGGGTGGAATGTTCTGTATATATCTATGAGGTCCATCTGGTCCAATGTATCATTCAATGCTCTTATTTCTTTATTGATTTTCTGCTTCGATGATCTGTCTATTTCTGAGAGAGGCGTGTTAAGATCTCCTACTATTAATGTATTCATATCAATATGACTCTTTATCTTGATTAATAGTTTTTTTATGTAATTGGCTGCTCCCATATTGGGGGCATAGATATTTATAATTGTTAGATCATCTTGGTGGATAGTCCCTTTAAGAATGATGTAGTGTCCTTCTGTATCCCTGACTACCGTCTTTAGTTTAAAATCTAATTTATCTGATATGAGAATCGCTACCCCGGCCTTCTTTTGAGGCCCATTGGCGTGAAAGATGCTTCTCCATCCCTTCACTTTCAGTCTGGGTGTATCTTTAGGTTCAAAATGGGTCTCTTGTAGACAACATATGGATGGGTCCTGTCGTTTTATCCAATCTGCAACCCTGTGTCGTTTTATGGGTGCATTTAGGCCATTCACATTGAGAGAGATTATTGAGAGATACGTTTTTATTGACATTGTGTTATCTTTGAAGTCTTTCTTTCTGTCGATTGTCTCTATATTTCTGTTCAATGCTATTCTTAGGATTTTTCCTCTTTTATAGAACCCCCCTTAATATTTCCTGCAGTGTCGGCTTGGTGGTTGCATAGTCTTTCAAGCCTTGCCGGTCTTGGAAACTCTTTATCTCTCCATCCATTTTGAATGTCAGTCTTGCTGGATAAAGTATTCTTGGCTGCATGTTCTTCTCATTTAGTGCCCTGAATATATCTTGCCAGCCCTTTCTGGCTTGCCAGGTCTCTGTGGACAGGTCTGACGTTATTCTGATGGGCTTTCCTCTGTACGTAAGGAGCTTCTTTGTCCTAGCTGCCTTCAAGAGATTGTATCTACAATTATGATTCCTCAATTTTACTATGAGGTGCCTGGATGTTTTTTTTGAATTTATAATCTTGGGGGGGGACCTTTCTACTTCTAGTACATGAACACTTGTTCCATTTGCAAGATTGGGAAAATTTTCATGAAAAACTTGTTCCACTATATCTTCTAGACTTCTTTCTTTCTCTTCCCCTTCAGGGATTCCAATAATTCTGACGTTGGAACGTTTCATGGCATCATTTATTTCCCTGATTCTGTTTTCGTGGCTTCTAAGCTGTTTGTTCCAGGCTTCCTCCTGATCCTTTCTCTCTATTTGTTTGTCCTCCAGATCACTAATTCTATCTTCTGTCTCAGTTACCCTAGCTTTTAGAGAATTTAGATTAGATTGGAACTCATTGAGAGCGTTGTGAACCTCATCCCTGGTGGCCTTCAGCTCTGCCCTAACATTATGAACCTCCTCTCTGGTCGCTTTCAATTCTGCCCTAATCAATTCTGTTTGGTCATCCATGGCTTTCTCCAACCTAGCTATTGCCTGGATAATTGTTAGCCTGAATTCTCTTTCTGACATATTGTCTATGTTGATAGCCATTAGCTCTGTTGCAGAAGGCCCATCCTCTGTATTTTTCTTCTGTTGGGGATTCCTCCTCCTAGTCATTTTGGTGAGAGATGACTGGACAGATGTAGCTGGATGTATTGACCGTGGTGCAGTCAAGGTGCACCCTGGAACGCTTCTGAGCACTCAGGATTCCCCACCCAAATGAGAGAAAAAAGAAAAGAAAAAGAAAAAAGAGGGAGAGAGAGAGACAGGAAAAAAAGGGAAGATAAAAGTGAAGGTTCAGCCCAAATGGGCCCCAGGGTAAGGTTTATGACGTATATAAACAAAAACAGGCAAACAAAAAGACTGATAAAAGTATATGACGAGAGAAAATATATATATATATATATAAGCAAAAAAAAGGGAGGAGCCTCGTCAAGAAGAACCCCAAGTATAAGATTTATATACTATCCGGACAAACATAAATACACAGAGACACTGGCAGAAGAAAAAGATGGGAGCATGGTTATAGATTCTCGGTGTGGGCGAGGAAGGTTATTTTGATTCTTCCTGGATGTATCTTGATATCTTTGTTAAAAGACTCAACTTTCCTAAGAAAAAGGGGGATTAAAAATTGGTTCACCTATAGGGGTAGCATTGCTTGGAGAAAGGGGGTTACCTTGAAGTTTAACTCTATATGAATATTAGAATATAAAAATAAAAAAGGAATAAACTGGACTAAACTAAATTAAAAATTTTTTTTTTTAAAAATTAAGAAAATAGAAAAGCAAAAGAAAAACACATGTGTATGTATCAAAAAATTCAGGTTAGAAGTTTATCATGGAATTTGATGTACTGGACATCTCACTGTGATGGTAAATAGGTTAAAAAATTATCTATATAAAAAAAGAAAAAAAATGAACCAGAATAGTGGGAAAGAATTAAAAATAAAAGTTGTATCTATGAAGTAGTGGTGGTTGTTCTCTTGTAGTCTTTTTTTTTTTTTTTTTTTCCTGATTTGTTTTCTGGGGGAGGGGGCTGCCACGTGGGTTTTCAGTCCATGATGTTCCCTGAGTTAAGTCCTCCCGACCCCCTCAAGGGGGTGGGCTCTGAGAAAAACGTTTTTTTTCAGGTTTTTGTTCTCTGGAGGTTTTTATGTTTGTTCACTTCTTTTCTCTCGCCTTGACAGCTTTTGATGGTTTTTGGAGGTTTAGAGGAAAGAAAACTGCACCCCAACCTCCCTCTCAGAGAGAAGCCTCAGTCTGCTCCCCTGCAGGTGCTGCAGCCGCTGGGCCGCTGGCAGAGCAGGTTCTGAGTCACGGTCCCTGGGGACGCAGGATCTCCTGCTTGTACGCAAAACCAAGGCAGCTGTGGCTGTCTGGGCAGCTCCAGACCGCCAGAGAGGTTCCAAGCAGCGATCGCACACTGAGATTTTCCCGCTGGCTGGGGCTGAGAGCTCAGTGCTTGCGCGCACCTCTCCCAGGGGATGGTTTGGGGCGTGGCGCCTCCAGCTCTATCGGCTCTATCGCCACGTGGGTGTATCGCCGCGTGGGTCCCAGAACACCAGGCTGGGCGTTCGTGCACCTCTCTCAGGGGAGGTTGAGGCACGCGCGCATCTCCAGTAAGGTGCGCGTTCTGCCGTCTGGTGTGGCTCCCAGCCCCTCACGGGAGCTGGACTCCACCCGTTCTCGGGCGCACTGGCAGCTCCGGGACAAAGACCAGGTTTCTCTGCCGCACTCTCTGGCTCAGCGCCAGGGGAAGCTGCCCTGGGTCTGGGGACTTAAGCCCCTATCCCTATCCGCCCCGATTCCCACAATTTCCCCGCTCGAGTCTTTGCTCTTTTGAGTGCTTTCAACAAGACTCCAAGTTAATGCTGGTCCCCAGATGCCGGGCACTCTCGTATTGGGGTATTATTTTCCAGTCGGTCGCCTCTGGTGGCTCCCTCCCCCTTTTGTTTATCTTCCGATATCAGTCCGACGTTCCCACTCCACTTTACCTGCCCACTGGCGTCTTCTGGCCCCCGTAGAGATCCAGACGTGTATAATTCTGATCTCAGGCTGATTTCATGGGTGATCGGAGTTCTTTGGTAGGTAATCAGCTCACTTTAGGGTGCAGGTTGAAAAGGCGCCTCCTCCTACTTCCCCGCCATCTTGTCTCTGTAACTCTCCCAGTAAGTTTATAGTTTTATTAAAGAATCTAAAAAGGTTAAGTACATGTGGACATCTTCCTATACTGTATTATAATATAGTATATCCTGTACTTCCCCAGTTTAAAAAAATAAGTAGCTTGAAGTGCTTTCTGCTAAGGATTGATTCAACAGGTATAGAGTGGATAGGACTTGGTAATCTGTATTCTAGCAAACCCCAGTTAATTCTTAGCATTAGGCAAGATTAAAAAATTCCTTTAATTAATAAAAAAAAATCATTGTCCTAAAGTTAAACTGCTCAAGTAGAATTTCTTTCTTGGACTAGTTTTATAAGAAGGAAAATGTTATGAATGAAATTGTTCTCTCAGAGCCTTTGATTGTGTGTTTGTGTGTCATGTGTGGTAAAGAGATAAATGCTCTGTCTCTCTTCTGGCACAAAACAAAGTGGATAGACATGTACCTGTGGTCTTAGATGCTGCCACCTGGAAAGCAACTTGTATACATGTTGGTAGCTTTATTAAAGAAAGACATATTTTCAGTAATCACACCAGACACCGGCAGTGGGTGGAAATACTATAGAAACTATAGTGGTAACTATACTTAGCTCATAAACACTTGATACAAAGGCTACGTGTTACACATTTATCAGTCATATTCTAAGATAGTTTAGTTCATCAATATATGATGTGTAACTTCATTGTGCCTCCCATATATCCTAGGTTATCGTGGTGGGGAACCCAGCCAATACCAACTGCCTGACTGCTGCCAAGTCGGCACCGTCCATTCCCAAGGAGAACTTCAGTTGTTTGACTCGTCTGGATCACAACCGAGCTAAAGCTCAGGTAGAAAAACACCTTTTAAAATCTTGAATGTTCAACTTGAAAACCCTTTTCTCACACTTTTGAAATAGCTAAAGCTTACTTTTTTGTTTTTGTTTAGTAGGAAGCTATTCTTTTTTTTTTTTTTTAAGATTTTTATTTATTTATTTGACAGAGAGAGATCACAAGCAGGCAGAGAGGCAGGCAGAGAGAGAGGGGGAAGCAGGCTCCCAGCTGAGCAGAGAGCCCAATTCAGGGACCCTGGGATCATGACCCAAGCCGAAGGCAGAGGTTTAACCTACTGAGCCACCCAAGCGCCCCCAAGTAGGAAGCTATTCTAATTTGTTAGGGAGTCTTTGCATCTAGACTCTTAAGGAGGCTGAACTTGTACTTAATTTTCTCAACTATAGTTCATTTGCTAACTATGCCAAAATACTGTTCCTAATGTCCTCTTGCTACAGGGGTTAAAAAAACCAGTCATTAGGGGCACCTGGATGGCTCAGTCATTTAGGTCTCCAACTCTTGATTTTAGCTCAGGTCTTGATCTCATCAGGGTCATGAGTTTAGGCCCTCCCTGGGGCTCCATGCTGGGCATAGAGCCTACCTTAAAAAAAAAAAAATCGGTTATTAGTATAATTAACAGGACAATACATAGTTTATTTTTGCCAGATATATAGAACATTATAAAAAAGATTTGAGCTTCTTGTGTTTTGTGTGGTTCTGCTTCCTTTTTCCCTATAGCTAACCCATCAGATTCAGATTTTTTAATGTTTAATTTTATATTTAATTTTATTTTTGTATCTTTTTAATATTCTACATGTTTCCATAAAACGTTCTACTTTGAACCATTTAGAAACTAAATTTTAATTGTTCACAAGTTTCCTTACCCCTTGGAGTTTTAGATAAATGTGCCAAGGGGTCAGTGACCAGTAGCTCTTCGAAAAATGAGGCGCCACCTCTGATCATTTGTGCTGGTTTCCTAGGCTTTCTTGGGTCTAGATGATCCCAGTGCCCTTCAAAGCCATAACAGAGTTCTAGTTTCTTGGACACAACCTCTTTCCTTTTTCCCTAGCAACTTTCTGGCCATACCTCATCCACAGGTCATCACTGTTAGATAGGTCTATGAATTCAGTCCTTTTTCTTCTAAAGAAGACAGTTTAGTTTGAAGAAAACATTTTATCAAAAGATGGTGTGAGGTCTAAGTTGAAAAACCATTGCTTTAAACTGAGAATTGATCATCTTCCAGCTTTGGAGTTACCCAGTAACAGAAAAAAGAATTGACATTTGTTAAGCCTCTACCCTAAGCTGAATGCTGTGTGTGTAATTTATCATTTCATTTTTCTAATACCTATATGAGATATGTCATTATCTCTGTTTTATACACAGAAACCTGAAGCCCAGAATGGTCTGGGATCATAGTCATTATAGCTAGTAAATGATGAAGCCAGCTAGATTTGCCTGACTCCCAAACCCTTAGGTGTGTTCTTACATAAAGAGATTATGTGGCCCAAGTCCACTTACTGGCTCTGTGACCTTGAGGAAGTGTATTCAAGGTATAAAATGGGATAATAATTCTACCTCAAGGGAAGGTTATGTGGATTAAATGAGATAAGATCTATGTTAAGTTCTTTTATGGTACCTGTCACATAATAAAACTCAATAAAGATTGGCTTTATTTAGTAGTAATGATTTTTATTAGCAGTGTTAATTATTAAGAGGCCTATAGCTAAGAGTTGAGAAGAACCACACCTCATATATCTCCTTGAAAATTCCATTAATTTAGAAGGTTGTTAGATAATCTGTTAGGTTGCAAATATTTCCTGTGGGGTTTTAGGCTGTGAATTGGGTCTTTTTCCTTACTTTTTAGCTAAAGTCGAAGTGGGTAGAATGGGAGTTCATTTGAATAAGTGGAGGCAGGAGATTGTATACTACAAAACAGTCATGAAGGAGAAGATGGTTTTAGGTGGTACATTTGTAGGTTCTAGATGGCCAGATGGTAACTTACTTGCAACAGGGGAAAAGAGGTAAAATGACTCCACTGAAAAACTTGGTTTTTGCTGTTTCAACTGAGGCATTGGTGGAGGCAGGCACTGGAAAATTCTGCTTCCAGAGGTGCTACTAAGTGATACTTTGTCCCAGTGCCCAAAACAGTTCTCCCTGTAGGGGCAAAAGTCTGAGTGAGGAAAGAGAGAAGTAGTAGTCTTGTTAGACTTTAACTTTTGGCATATGTTCCAATATGTCAGTCTGGCATAGTGAGAACTTCTGGCAAGTTTTTGAAAAAGCAGTTTCTTCTTCCCGTAGGAGTTGTTCATCCAGTGAGAAAAATAACAGGCTCAAAGACTTAATTTCTTACATGAATGTTGCTAGCCTTACATAATTCATTTTGGAAATCAGAAGACCTACCTCCCTAGTGACTGTTCATCACCTGCAGAATTCCCCTGTGTATTTGCAAATCAGAGCTGCATATGAATGCCGACAGGGTATTTTGGCAATAAAACTAATAGCTGGTATGGGGGTGTGGAGGAGCAGGAGGAATTACTGGGCTGGAGAATTAGTCCAAAACTGTTTAACAGAATGACATGTTAGACATGAAAGGTCTAAGGGAGCAAGGAAGTGGAATCCTGGATACATGTTAATTTAGACTAGCTCTAACATGAATGAAATTCAGAGACTGCATCTGCAAAGTATTGACTTTGCTATCCACTCAGAAGTGAATTAGCTCAAGAAAAAATAAAAAGAGGAAGTAGGCAGCAGGACAAAATAAGTAAGGAGTTTCCTGTAGCTTCATCATACTTTGGAGCAGTTGGGGCTGACATTCAGCAAAATTACAGGTTCTAAGTTCTTGGTAATAGACATCTTGGGTTACTTTCCTCAGGTAAATTTTCCTTTTTCTCTGTGATACTAGCTAAATAGATACTAGCTAAATAGAAGTAAGGGCAGTTCTTCCCAAGTCCTTGAAGGTCATGGCACACACAGAAAATGGTACTTACTGCACAATACACCATTGTGCCTGCACCACTAAGCAGATGGGTTGCTGGATTCTCTAGAAACCAACTGTCCAGCTAATTTGTGAAGACTAAATGTTAAATAGTCCTAATACTTCCAGAACTCTAGATGAAGCAGGGTTTAGCTGAGAAGTGATTTTAAATATCAAAAACAGAATTTTAAGAGAATTAAAATCATTTATTCTAGGATTTAAGAAGTCTCAACGTTAGGGTCATAGTGAAAGTAAACACAATTGGATTGACTTGACTGAGTAAACTGGTATAAAGATGACTCAGGTCACTGCAAACATTTCAGGTATTGGCCTTTTTCATCAGTATCCTTTTTGTTTGGTTGGTTGCTATTTTGTTTTTACTTTTTATTTTGGTGTAATTATAGACTCAGAAGAAGTTAAATAGTACAGAGAATCCCACATCCCCATCAACTCACTTCCTCCATCAGTAACATGTTCCATGTCTATAGAACTTTTTTAAAACTAGGAAATTGACTAAACTACACACAACACTATTAATAGATTCACTCAGATTTCTGCAGTGTTTACATTCATTTCTTTGTCTTTAATCACATACATAGATTACTATAATCACCACAGTGAAGATACAGAACTTTTTGATGACCCATAAGAGAACCTCCTCATGCTGCCTCATTATAGTTATGTACTCCCTCTCCATTCCTAAGCTCTGACAACCATTTATCTGTTCTTCATCTCAATTAATTTGGTCATTTTGAGAATGTCACAAACATAGAATCATGTAGTGAGTAAGAGACCTTTTGAGACTGACTTTTTTCATGCAAAAACAGTGAACTCTGGTGCAGCTATTTTTTTCTCCCATTTTTACCATAATATAAAAGAAGGAAAAATCACCCACAACAATACCCTAACACATCAGCTCATAAAATCATAAAAATTTTTTTCTAAAACATTCCCTTCTGGTTCATCACAATTCTGCTATCTAAGAACAAATTATGCATAAAACTAACCATAATTTCTTTTTGCACATTCCCTTTTTAGGTGAATAACAAAATAAGTGAACTGATTCTGTTTATTTGTATCTTTTTTTTAAAAATGCTTTATTTATATATTTGACAGAGAGAGATCACAAGTAGGCAGAGAGAGAGGGGGACGCAGGCTCTCCACTGAGCAGGAAGCCTGATGCGGGGCTTGATCCCAGGACTCCGAGACCATGACCTGAGCTGAAGGCAGAGGCTCAACCCACTGAGCCACCCAGGCGCCCTATTGATATCTTTCAAAGCATAATTTTCGAACCTTATCTGTGGCTAGTGTACTACACGATATAAACGATAGTCATGTGACTACAAGGCATGCAGGATTTTTTTTTTTTTTTTTTTAAGATTTTGTTTATTTACTTGACAGAGATCACAAGTAGACAGAGAAGGGCGGGGGAAGCAGGCTCCCTGCTGAGCAGAGAGCCCAATGTGGGACTCGATCCCAGGACCCTGAGATCATGACCCAAGCCGAAGGCAGAGGCTTAACCCACTGAGCCACCCAGGCACCCCGGCATGCAGGATCTTAAAGTGATTTTTATTTGTTTGCTTTTTACATTTTTTAAATTTATTTTTAAGCAATCTCTACACCCATCATGGGGCTCAAACTCAGGACTCCGAGGTCAAGCGTCACATGCTCCCCCAACTGAGCCAGCCACTTGTCTTCTTAAATGCTTTTTAAACCTATAGCTAGAAATTGTCATATTTGGTATCATTTTAGTATTTTATTTAAGCTCTTTCCTTTGGTTTCCTAATCTGTAAATTGAAGACAACCATACTTTTTAGTAATCTGAGCCTCTTCCAACTCCAAAATTTCATATTTAAGATTACTTGAAAATTAGCTAATTTAGATACGTGGTATATAAAAAAAAATTCACCTAAATATGGAGAAATTCCCATACTCTAACCTGATTGCTCAGAAGTGCTGAGGAGACATCTCCAAGTAAATACAACAAAACAAAGGTCACATCTGTATATTCTTAACCTCTTGCTTGGTGTTTTATGTTGGCATTTTGTGCTTAATAAACCCCCTGTACTGATAAGTTAATCATAAACTGTAGGATGCTCTCTACTCTTAAATATTCTAGCCTGTAATGTTTCAGGTTCACATTTTGTTTATACTGCTAAGCTTTTACGAAATTACCAAGCAATATTTCTTTCTTTCTTTTTTTTTATAATACAGATAGATAAAACTTGTGGATTCTCTTGAAGTTTCAGAGGCCTTAAAGATGTTTGTCACACAGGCACAGTTTGAAATAAAAAGCATTTATCTTAGTAATGCATTTGTTTTCTCTTTAACTAGATTGCTCTTAAACTTGGTGTGACTTCTGATGATGTAAAGAATGTCATTATCTGGGGAAACCATTCCTCAACTCAGTACCCAGATGTCAGCCACGCCAAGGTGAAACTGCAAGGAAAGGAAGTTGGTGTTTATGATGCTCTGAAAGATGACAGCTGGCTCAAGGGAGAATTCATCACCGTAAGAAAAATCTCTTAACAGCCAAGCATAGAGAACTCTGGAGAGAGACACCACATTGCTGACCCCAACTGTCTCTCCAAGACCGTCTCCAAGTGTCTCTCCATTTGGTGGCGTGGTTCTCAAGGAGAGCAGGCCTTTCGCAGTTTTTCTGATGACTGCATACAGAGCCAGTCGTGATCCTATGTGATCTGCTGTGTGGTAGTCAAGATTGATTGCTAAAGTGGGGGAAAACTAGAGTTCCTTGTAGTCCTCCAGTTAATCTTTATAAAGAGATCCATTTCTCTGTGTGGAGTGTAGTAAACTTTCTATGTGGATTTGTAGTTTTCTTTTTTCAAAAAGACACGCTTATAACTGAAATAGGTTGGTAAGGCCCATGCTGGGTAATTGTATGATTTTGGGAGGGGAATACATTAAACTGTGGCTGCGGTCTCTCACTCCAGGGTTAGTTTGGTAGTAATGAAAATTGTGCTTTCATGATCAAGTAATGCTATCTCTGCCTGTCCCCAACCAGACTGTGCAGCAGCGTGGTGCTGCTGTCATCAAAGCTCGAAAGCTCTCCAGTGCGATGTCTGCTGCAAAAGCCATCTGTGACCACGTCAGAGACATCTGGTTTGGAACCCCAGAGGTGAGGACTCCATGATTTGCACAGGCCACTCTTTGATCTTTGTCCTCTGATGCTGTGATATGAAAAGAACATAACCTTGCAGTTAGGCAGGTTAGGTTTATATCCCAGATCAGCTGCCTATGAGCTGAATAATCTTGGGAAAGTTAATTAACCTTTGGTTATCTTATGTGGCATTTACCTTAGGGTTGTTAAGGATTAGATGAGAGAACTAGAAAACACCTAGCACACTTGGTGGACGTGATCTCTCTTTTTTTTTTTTTTTTTTTTTCCTTCTTAAAACTTATATTGGGCCAGAGCTTCCTCATTTATAAAATGAGGATTGTGTTTCTCTGGCCTACTTCACAGGGATTAGGAGAGTGAAGTGAGATAATACCCATAAAAGTTACCCTGTCAGGGATGTGCCTGGTGATGCTTCCCTATACAGTATTGAAGTTACGCACATAGTAAGAAAGTTTTGTTAATTCATGTGTCATTTGGTTGCATAAACTAATCCCTAAGCACCCCCAAGAATGTAAAACATTGATTGTTATTTTCAGGGAGAATTTGTGTCCATGGGCATTATCTCTGATGGCAATTCCTATGGTGTTCCTGATGATTTGCTGTACTCATTCCCTGTTACGATCAAGGTAAAGTATTTTGGGGTTATTTCCCTCTGTCCCATTCTGAGAAAGTAGTTGCATGTTTTTATTAATACTGGTATAATTTAGGAAGTTGTTCCTTTACTAAATGAGACATTTTTCTCAACTTTAAAATTCTGCAAAGCACAACTTCGGGTTACTAAAAGATTGAAATTAATCTGGAAAGCAAGATTCAACTCTTGATATTAGACACTTTGTTATTATGACTCTAATACTGGATATCTACCAATAGTACCTTACTTTTATTATAGCCATACTAAAGGCATTAGGGTTTTTTTAATGTTTGCTGATAAAATCCTCTTTTAAAGATTTTTTTCTAGGTTCAGTGAGTTTTAAATTTAAGTGTTGAACTTTTATCAGAATTATCTGTTAAGATCTGGATTTTGATTTCTTTAGAATCAGTCTTTAAAAACAGATACTCCTGTAGCTTTAAGTTCAGTCTGAGTTGTTGCTTGCTGGAAGATCAATTCTAGTTTAATTGTAAATCTTTTATTTGCAATTATTTTCAAACAGAATAAGACCTGGAAGATTGTTGAAGGTCTCACTATTAATGACTTCTCACGTGAGAAGATGGACCTAACTGCAAAGGAACTGGCAGAAGAAAAAGAAACTGCTTTTGAATTTCTTTCTTCTGCCTGACTAGACAATCATTTTGATGTTACTAAAAGCTCTAAAGCTGAAGAATCTAAATGTCGTCTTTGATTCAAATAACAATAATGCTAAACTTAAATTACTTGTGAAAAACACCACATTTGAAAGATTGTGTGCTTCTTGGTATAAATTTGTGACAGTTTATCATCATGCTGTTAGTGCCGCATCCTAAATAAAATATATATTCAAATGAAGTTGACTCAGACTCTTATTTCCAGCTAACATTTCATTGCTCTTCAGAAAACAAACTTGCATGTTTCCCAGCTTGGGGTTATTTTTTTTTTAAACTAGAGGAAGGTAGTAAAGACAGAAAATGTTAAAAAGTAAAGGATACTTCTCTTCTATTCAATTTTTTTTTTTTTTTAAAGAGGGAGCAGGATGAAGGGCAGAAGGAGAGGGAGAGAAACTCAAGAAGCAGGCTCCACGCCTGGTACGGAGCTCCTCACAGGGCTGGATCTCACAACCCTGAGGTCATGACCTGAGCCAAAATCAAGAGTCAGGATCTTAACTGACTGAGCCACCCAGGCACCCCTCTCTTCTATTTAAATAGGATAGGAAAATCGCCTTGATAATGAATCAATCTACTCGAGAATATATTTTTAAACATTACCTACATTAGGCTATTAAATACTCAATGGTTTTTAAATCTTGAAGGTTCATGCTTTGTGGATAATGTGATTTTAACATTATCTGTTAAGTAGGTTGCAGAAATACTGTTAGACCAGTTTAAAGCCATTTGATGAAATTATAACAATCATTTTTCATGATGGAAGGAAAAGGTAATCTTCCCTTGATGTATTACCATATAGCAGATAAGGAATAATTTACATTTCATAACTGGTAAATGCCACAGAAATGTATGCTAGTGGGAATGTTCTTGATCTAAGCTTATAACTAGAAACAGTATTGTTCAAAAAATTAGTCTTTTTTTCCCAAAATTCATCAGGACAGAGACCTCTATCTTTTCATTCTTGTACTTAATTCGTTGTACATAATAGACAATATCCTAAATCTCTCAGGGCCTAGTCTAGTGCTCTTCATAGGTACTCAAATACTTAGTTGGATTTGTAACATAAAACTACCCATATCAGGGCACCTGGGTGGCTCAGTTGATAAGCGTGTGCCTTTGGCTCAGGTCACGATCCCAGGGTCCAGGGTCATCAGGTTCTCTGCTTGGGTGGGCTTTTCCCTCCCTCTCCCACTCCTGCTTGTGTTCCCTCTCTCGCTGTGTCTCTCTCTGTCAAAATCTTAAAAAAAAAAAAAAAACTACCTAACCATTTCATATTTCAGATGTAGATAAAGAGAAACCAGTGAGTAAAAAGTGGTTTTAGAACTATTGTTAATCAGATACATAAAAACAAAATTTCATATGAATCCATTTAGGTTTTATATAAAGGAAGCATGAATGTGTTCCATTTATTAAATTATTTTCTCTCAGTTCCAAACACACCCTTCTATACTTGCTTATGATACTGGTTTGGGACTCTGCAAACATGTCTTTACCAGCTGCTCCTTGAGTTAAAAACCTGCCAAGAAAGGGTACTAAAAGGAGCCCAGCAGGCTGAGGAGGAAGAAGGAACATAGTCTTGCTCCTCCTTGTTTGCTTCTTTTATCATCACCTTCACTCCACTTGATAAATAAGCCAGAAAACAAGAAAACAAGTCAAACTTATCTTTAAAAGAACAATTAATGGGAAACATGAAGGCAAATAATTTAATGTACATTTTTTAAATGTCATATGAAGAAAAAATGTACACAAGTTACAAGAGCTAGAACACATGATAGAACTGGAAGACGTATAAATAAAATTAACTGGATAATGTGCCCACATCTATTTTGTCATCCATTTGTGTGAACTGGCCTATTACTTGATTCTATAAATTAACATCAACAACTTCCCCAAAATCAGAGGTCACATAATCAAATAGTAACAAGGCTTTGAAGAGATCTGGTAGATTACTTGTAGAAACAGTTTCTTACCAACTGCTTCTGAAGCATGACTTTTTGTTTGAATATTCACATTGGGAAGCTGATCACCTCCATATGCCATTTCTTTATGCTATTCACTCTGTCACCTTAACCAAGAGAGCAAAGCATTTTATTGAGTCCTCTCAATGGACTTCCTAGGCACAGGAAATTGTGCCCTTAAGAAGCATGATAATTTGTGAAAAGCCCAGGCCTTTTGTAAGGATTTTACTAGAACTTTATGAGAACTTGAGGAGATGACACATGGGTGAATTATAGGGCAAAAGACATTACATGTTAACGCAATAAAGCTGAATTCAAAAATGCTCCAGAAAAGGTACAATCTGAATAAACCTTGGAAGAGAACTGGCCTCTGCAGATCATGACCCTGGTAATATTTACTAATCAACAGAAATAGCAACAGCAACAGCTTTTTTTTTTTTTAAGATTTTATTTATTCATTTGACAGAGATCACAAGTAGGCAGAGAGGAAGGGAAGCAGGCTCCCTGCTGAGCAGAGAGCCCGATGCGGGGCTCGATCCCAGGACCCTGAGATCATGACCTCAGCCGAAAGCAGAGGCTTTAACCCACTGAGCCACCCAGGCACCCCATAGCAACAGCTTTTTCAGAAAAATTTAAAGAAAAAAAAAAACTTTTTAATTGTTAAGAAAGCATAAAGAAAGGGATGCAAAAACTCTACCAGTTAAATCACATTTTTCATAAAAGTAATAGATACTTGTCAAAATCAGTGAAATGGCATTAAATGAATACCAAAAGCCCCTTCTCTCATAGATAAGAGCTTGAAAAAAGAGTTTTGGTGGGGGGCAGCTCCCATGGATAAATGCTTGGAAAAGGGGGTTTCTTTATGGGGGGGGGTGCCTGCTGGGTGGCTCAGTTAGATAAGCATCTGACTCTTGGTCTGGTCTTGATCTGGTCATGAGTTTAAAACCCGCATGCTGGGCAAGGAGCCTACTTAAAAAGGTGGGGTGGAATGGCCTAAACTTCCAGGAAGAAAAAAATACAAACCCATAGATTTACTTCAAGTGGTGTTTTGTTTTTTTTTTCTAGAGTGAGGGCTATATAGTGAAAAGAACTTATTTTACTCACCTACTCCTCCTACCCACCTAAAGCCCATATTTGTCTTCTTGTCTGTAATACAGAAACATTTAATACATAACTCAAGTATATATGTGGGTATGTGTTTATGTTCCCCTTTCTGTACATAAATTATACTAAGTACATTCTTCTGCACTTTGTTTTTTTTGTCCCTCTAATATATTTTAGAGCTCTATTATACCTATAGAGCTGCCTCATTCATTTGAGCAGCTGTGTAGTAGTCCATTAAATGGATATGTTAACTTTATATAGTCAGTTACCTGTTGATAAACTTTTAGGTTCTTTCTAGTCTTTTACTACTGTAAAGAAACTGCACTAATTATGTAAGTAGGCTATTTCACACACACGTAAGTATATACATGGGATAAATTAATGAAAGCATAGTGGATTTTTTTTTAATACTGATGAATCTGATTTATTTTAAAAGCAATAGCCCTCTGGGTCCTATAGTATTATATTTAATAGTACATTTTAATTGGCTTTCTTTTAAACTCCTTTTTTTTTCTTTTAATGAGACCTTGATTAAACCAGCCACAATATTTCTCAAGAAATGTTGACCAGGGACAGTCTATTAGAAGGTACCTTTTGGTATGTAAACTGAAGAAGGTTGCTATGAAAAACAAAAAGCAACAGAAGTAGGTTGGAAGGAAGAAACTGGAATAAGAACTCATGATCTTTACGGCTTGTAAACAACCTTAACAAAACTGGAAACCTATCCACGTTTTGGTTTCTGCATATTGATTGGTTACTACATGGGCTATTGACTCACCAGGAGGATATAGGCTTTGAGGTATCTACCTATTAGTGTCACCTAACTGGTGACTGGTACTTTTTTGTGGGTTGTACTGACAGTAGTAGCCATCCTGAATTTTCATAAGGTTAATAATGTTCACGAAACAGGATTAAATTAGATAATGTTTATATAGGTTGTTGACACTCAGTAGGTGAAAAATAAATGTTACTTCTCTTCATTACATACACCATGCTTAGTGATAGAAAGATATCACTCACTCCATTGCTAAGGTACCAGACTAATCTGGAAAATTATACAGGCTGGATTTTTTTTTAATATGAAAAAGAAAGTCTACCACACAAATTTGAGTCCTTTATATATCCTTTGTTTAGTTTGTAATAAGAAATATGAAATAAAAAAAATAAAGATAATTTTAAGCTTCTAGTGGCTTTAGTATTAGAATTGCCAATAATGTTGATTAGTGGACAGTTCTGTTTATACTGACTGGAAGGAGGTCATATTACTCTACTACCTTCCTTTAGTATTAAAATGCAAATATTGTAGAATTACTTCAACACAGCATCTCATGCATAAAAGAAAAAATTATGAAAGAAAAAGTATATGCAAATAAGGATTGTAATGATAATGTGAAAAGACCTAAATAAAATTACAATCCATAGAAGGATTTTAAAGCTGAAAGAAACCTTTGCACTTATTTTTAAAAAAAGAAAAAGAAAAAGGATCTTTAGAGGCTAAGTACTTTTGTTTGTAAAAAACAAAATGCCTTTCTACAACATAGCCAAGAGTGAAAGTAGACTCGATTAAATGGAAGAGTAAGTTCAGAAATGAACGCAAACCAGGAGCTTTTGTCATGTCTCTACCCTGCTGGCAGGTCCTTTAGTGCAGAACTGGGCTCTCACCATTAGCACCTCATCAGGCAAGAAATTTTTAAGAACTCTCAACTAAGCCATTCATGACACAGAATAAATTCTTGCACATTACTCCGGGCGGGCGGGGGCGGGGGGAGGAGGGAGGCTACATTGGCCATGCTTTTGCAATCAGAAGAGCTAATAATTAAACATGTTTTAATGTAACTGTTGGAGTGATGATGTAGATGGGCTGCCTTTCAATTCAGCTACCCAACTCAAAATGAAATTTCACAGAATTACCTTAAAGATGGGTTGGAAGTAAGATTAAAATGATTACATTGTACTTTCAGATGAAATAATGACCTCATTCCTTCATTTCATATGTATATACATATATATTTTTATTTCAACCTTTTACTGGGAAAATACAAGCAAATATCTTGAAAGCCCATGGCTTTTAGGCAAGACAAATGAAAATAAAAGAGAAAGGTGATTTGTTAAAATTCTTTCTCTGTACTGTTTGTTTTCTCTTATGGTTTTTTCATTTATTAAAAAAAATGCATTTTGCATTTAAACTGCTAAATCCTTGAGGATTAAGACAGATTTAAATGAAAGAGGAGCTTATGTAAATACAACCACCTTTGAGTCGGAAATAGAAACAATTTTCTTTTCTGCTCAGATACCAACGTCCTGTTGAGAAGAAGATTCTCCAAAATGCTCAAGCAAGTACTTAGAATGAAAACTCAGCCAGCATGGAGTAGAGGACTGGGAAGGCAGGGAGCATGCTTTATTTCCTGGGGGGAGCCACATCTTTGAACTTAATAGCTTAAGGGGGGGAGGTACAATCAGCAACTTAGGTAGAAATGGACTTCATTGTCTTCCTGCAACACATCCAGCACAGTTGAGTGTAATCACTAACTTATTAAGAATTTAATTGCCCAGGTGTCAGACCTATTTTTTTTTTTCTGACTCTGTGTACTGCAATTGTCAAATGATAAGTGATCATCTCCCATCTTCGTCCTTTAGATGCTGATCACCAGGCATGCTGGAGCAATTTCTCTTTCAATAACCTTGAGCTCTGGTTGACACAATTTGCATGCCCTTGGTTCACTTTTGGAAGCATAAGGATCACAGCCCCTAAAACCTGTAACTCTGGATAGAACAAGGATAACCATTTGGTTTTAAATTGGCTATAAATTGTATGTTGTGTGAAGGATCTATTTTGGCACTGATCCACATTAAGATATAAAATTAAAGGAAACCACAAGCAGGTTTCCCAGGAGGATTTTCTTATTCTCCGATCCTCTTTCATTTCTTGACCACTGACTCTTTTCCCAACCATGTCAATCAACCCACCATAGGGGAACAAGAAAAAAGAATGAAGGGCAGAGAAGGGTTTTAAACTGGTATCAGTATGCTGGGTCATGAGTAACTCAAATTATCCACAAAAATTACCCAGTTTCCTTTAAAAAGACTATCAGAAGGAATTTCAAGGCTTGAAATGCCCATTCTCATTCACCTCCATCTATCCACATTCCTCCCACCCTTCAAGATTTGGTTCAATTATCACTATCTCTGAAAACTCCAGTCTGAAGTTATTCTTCTTCCTCAAAACTCCCATAGAGATTTTCTTTGTAATTAACTCGTTCAGACACTTAGCATATGCTGGCTCATATCATCTATCTTTGAACCTAAACTGCTATCATTGTTTACTTTCCCAAGGATGTGCGCGTTATTTCAGTAACTGTAGGCACCTTGAAGAGCAGGATCAATGTTTTATATTCTCCAACAGCCTAACACCATGCCTGAGACCTAATGGACTATTAATAATTACTGTTGACTTGAGGGGAGCCTGAGTGGCTCAGTGGGTTAAAGCCTCTGCCTTCGGCTCAGGTCATGATCTCAGGGTCCTGGGATCGAGCCCCGCATTGGGCTCTCTGCTCAGCAGGGAGCCTGCTTTCCTTCCTCTCTCTCTGCCTACCTCTCTGCCTGCTTGTGAGCTCTGTCTGTCAAATGAATAAATAAAATCTTTGAAAAAAAATAAAATGTATGGGGCACCTGGGTGGCTCAGTGGGTTTAAGCCTCTGCCTTCGGCTCAGATCATGATCTCAGGGTCCTGGGATGGAGCACCGCATCGTGCTCTCTGTTCAGCAGGGAGTCTGCTTCTCCATCTCTCTCTGCCTGCCTCTCTGCCTACTTGTGATCTTTGTCTGTCAAATAAATAAATAAAATCTTAGAAAAAAAAAAGAAAAGAAAAAAGAAAAATGCAAATCAAAACCACAATGAGGTATCACCTCACACCTGTCAGAATGGCTAAAATAAAAACAAGAAATAACAACTGTTGGTGAGGATGTGGAGAAAAAGAAAACTCTGTGTACTGTTGGTGGGAATGCAAACTACTGCATCCACTATGGAAGACAGAATGGAGGTTCCTCAAAAAAATTAAAAATAGAAATAGAAATAACCTATGATCTAGTAAATACACTACTGGGTATTTACCCCCAAAACACAAAAATACAAAAACACTAATACAAAGGGATACATGCTCCCCTACATTTATTGCAGCATTATCTACAGCCAAATTATGGAAACAGCCCAAGTGTCCACTGATAGATGAATGGATAAAGAAGAGGTGGTATGTATGTGTGTATATGTATGCGTGTGCATATGTGTGTATATACAAACAATGGGATATTTTTCAGTCATAAAAAAGAATGAAGTCCTACCATTTGCAATGACATGAATGGAGCTAGAGAGTATGCTAAGTGAAATAAGGTAGTCAGAGAAAGACAAATAACATGATTTCACTCATATGTGGAACTTAAGAAATGAAACAAACAAACAAACAAAAAGGGGCAAACCAAGAAACAGACTTTTAACGATAGAGAACAAACTGGTTACCAGAAGGGAAGTGGGTGAGACATGAGTGAAATAGGTGATGGGGAGAAAGAAGTGTGTTTATGATGAGCACCAGGTATTGTATTGGAGTGTTGAATCACTATATTGCACACCTGAAAGTAATATTACATTGTGCTAACTAACTGAAATTTAAATAAAAGTTTCAAAAAATCATCAGTTAAATGCTTTTTGTATTTTTCTGTTGTAGTTGTCTTTTTGTTTTTCTTCTTTTGGGAGGCAGTGTTTTAAAATATACTTCAAAAAAAAATTTAATTCCAGTCTAGTTACTTTCTAGATCCATCCATGGTATTGCAAATAGTAAGACTTCATTCTTTTTTATGGCTGAATAATATTTCAGTGTGTGTGTGTGTGTGTGTACACACACACACACACACACACATAATGCAATAGAAATGTCTATTCATGATTTCTGCCCACTTTTTAATTAGAGTATTTGTTTTTTGGGTATTGTATCAGTTCTTTGGTATTTGGGATACTCCCTTTATCCGATATGTCATTTGCAAATATTTTCTTCCAGTCCATAGGTTGCCTTTTAGTTTTGTTGGTTGTTCCCTTTGCTGTGTAGAAGCTTTTTATTTTGATGATGTACCAATAGCTTATTTTTGTTTTTGTGTTTGTTTCCCTTGCCTCAGGAGACATATCTAAAAAGTCGCTATAACCAATGTCAAAGAAGTTAATGTCTTTGTTCTCTTCTAGAATTTTTATGATTTCATGGGGCACCTGGGTGGCTCAGTGGGTTAATCCTCTGCCTTCGGCTCAGGTCATGATCTCAGGGTCCTGAGATCGAGCCCCACATTGGGCTCTCTGCTCAGCAGGGAGCCTGCTTTCTCCCTCTCTCTCTGCCTGCCTCTCTGCCTACTTGTGATCTGTCAGATAAATAAAATCTTTAAAAAAAAAAAGAATTTTTATGATTTGTTTTCATATTTATGTCCTTAATCCATTTTGGATTTATTTTTGTGTATGACATAAGGAAGTGGCCCAGTTTTATCCTTTTTCACGTAGCTGTCCAGTTTTCCCAACACCATTTGTTGAAGAGACTCTTTTTCCCATTACCTATTATTTCCTGGTTCATTAAAGATTGACCATATAGTTGTGGGTTCATTTATCAGCTTTCTATTCTGTTCTATTGATCTGTGTGTCTATTTCTCTGTCACTACCATACTGTTTTGATCACCACAGCTTTGTAGTATAACTTAATATCTGGAATTCTGATGCCCCCAGCTTTACTTTTCTTTTTCAAGTTTGCTTTGGCTATTAGGGGTCATTCGTGGCTCCATACAAATTTTAGGATTGTTAGCCCTAGCTCTGTGAAAAATGCTGGTGGTATTTTGATAGGGAATGTATTAAATGTGTAGATTTCTTTGGGTAGTACAGACATTTTAACAATATTTTTTCTTCTAATCTATGAGCATGGAATGTCTTTTCATTTCTTCATATCATCTTCAGTTTCTTTCACCATTGTTTTATAGTTTTCAGAGTACAGGTCTTTCACCTCTTTGATTAGGCTTATTCCTAGTTATCTTATGGTTTTTAGTGCATGGTACATGGGATTGATTCCTTAGTTTATTTTTCTAATTCTTCATTATTAGTGTATGGAAATACAACAGATTTCTGTAAGTTGATTTTGTATCCTGTGACTTTACTGAATTTGTTTATCAGTTCTAGCCATTTTGGGTGGAGTCTTTCATGTTTTCTGTATAGAGTATCATGTCATTTGCAAATACTGAAGCTTGACTTCTTCCTTGCCAATTTGGGTGCCTTTTATTTCTTTTTATTGTTTGATTGCTGTGGCTAGGACTTCCAGTACTATGACGAATAACAGTACTGAAGGTGGATATCTCTGTCTTGTTCCTGACCCTAGAGGAAAAATTCTCATTTTCCCCCATTAAGGATGATATTAGCTGCAGATTTTTCACCGATGGCTTTTATTATGTTGAGGTATGTTCTCTCCAAACCTACTTTGTTGAGGGTTTTTATCATGAATGAATGTTTTACTTTGCCAAATGCTTTTTCTGCATCTACTGAAATGATTATATGGTTCTTATCCTTTCTTTTATTAATGTGGCATATCACATTGTTTGATTTGCAAATATTGAACCACCCTTGCATCCTGGGAATAAATTCCACTTTATTGTGATGAAGATTTTTTTTAATGCATTCAGTTTGCTAGTATTTTATTGATAATTTTTTCATCCATCTTCATTAAAGATATTGGCCTGTAATTCTCTTTTTTAGTGGACCCTTTATCTGGTTTTGGAATCAAGGTAATGCTGGCTCCATAGAATGAATTTGGAAGTGTACTTCCTTTTCTATTTTTTTTTTTAATAGTTTGAGAATACGTATGAACTCTTCTTTAAATGTTTGATAGATTTCGCCGATTAAGCCATCTGGCCCTGGACTTTGTTTATTGGGAGTATTTTGATTATTGATTCAATTTCTTTGCCAGTTATGGGTCTGTTCAAGTTTTCTGTTTCTTCCTGCTTCAGTGTTGGTAGTTTATGTGTTTCTAGGAATTTATCAATTTCTTCCAGTTGTCCAATTTATTGGCATATAGTTTTTCATAATATTTTCTTATAGTTGTTTGTATTCCTGTGATCCTGGTTGTTATTTCTCCTCTCTCACTTGTGGTTTTATTTATTTGGGTCACTTTTCCTTTTGGTAAGTGGATTGGGAGTTATCAATTTTATTAACTTTTGTGAAGAACTACCTCCTGGTTTCATTGACCTGTTCTACTGCTTTTTAGTTTCTATACCATTTACTTCTGCTCTAATCTTTATTATTTCCTTCTTTTTGTTGCCTTTGGACTTTGTTTATTGTTCTTTTTCTAGCTCCTTTAGATGTAAGATTAGATTGTTTGACATTTTCCTTGCTTCTTGAGGCAGACCTGTATTGCTATCTACTTCCCTCTCAGGACTACTTTTCTGCATCCAAAAGGCTTTGGACCACTATGTTTTCATTTTCTTTTGTTTCCATGTATTTTTAAATTTCTTCTCTGATTTCCTGGTTCTCCCATTCAGTGTTTAGTAGTATGTTGTTTAACCTCCAGGTATTTGTGGTCTTTCCAAATTTTTTCTTGTGGTTGACTTCTAAATTCACAGCATTGTGGACATAAAAGGTACATTGTGTGATTTCAATCTTTTTGTATTTGTTGAGGCCTGTTTTGTGACCTAATATGTAATCTATTCTGGAGAATGTTCCGTGTTCACTTGAAAAGAATGTATATGCTGCTATTTTAGGATAGAATGTTCTGAATATATCTACTAAGTCCATCTGGTCTAGTATGTCATTCAAAGCCATTGTTTCCTTATTTTTTGGTTAGATGATCTGTTCCTTGATATAAGTAGGAGGTGTTTAAGTCCCCTACAATTATTGTGTTTTTATCAGTTCCTTTATGTTGTTATTGTTTTATATATTTGGATGCTCCATTTTGGTACTCTCACTTTGGGTGCATAAATATTTATAACTGTTACATCTTCTTGTTGGATTGTCCCCCTTATGATTATATAATCCACTTCTTCATCTCTTGTTACAGGCTGTGATTTAAAGTCTAGTATGTCCAGTATAAGTATTGCTATTCTGGCTTTCTTTTCATATCCATTTGCATGATAAATGTTTCTCTGTCTCTTCATTTTCAAACTAAAGACATCTTTAGGTCTAAAATGAGTCTCTTATAGGCAGCATATAGATAGTTCTTGTTTTTTTAACCATTCTGACACTCTATGTCTTGGAGTGTTTAGTCCATTTACATTCAAAGTAATTATTGATAGATATATATTTTATTACTTGTTTCATCATTGTTTCTAGTGATTTTCTCTGATCCTTTCTTATCTTTGTCACTTTTGACCTTTCCATTCAAAGAGTCCCCTTTAATATTTCTTACAGGGCTTGTTTAGTGGGTCACGAACTGGGAAAATTTTTATCTGTCCTTCTATTCTGAACAATACCCTTTCTGGATAGAGTATTTTTGGCTGCAGACTTTTCCCATTCAGCACATTGAATATATCATGCGACTTCCTTCTGGCTTGCCAAGTTTCTATTGAGAAATTTCCAGGTAGCCTCATGGGTTTTCCCTTGTAAGTTAAAGACTTCTTTTGTCTTGCCACTTTTAAGATTTTTTCCTTTGTCACTATATTTTACAAAATTAGTTACAATATATCTTGGTGTTAGCCTGCTTTTATTGATTTTGATAGCGGTTCTCTGTGCCTCCTGTACGTGAATGTCTGTTTCCTTCCCCAGATTAGTTTTCTGCTAGTTTCTCTTTACTTAAACTATGTCTTCTTTTCTCTCTTCTTCTTTTCAAACTCCTATAAGATAGCTGTTATTATGCTTGAAGGAGTCACTGAGTTCCCTATGTCTGTTCTTATGTTGCATAATTCTTCTTTCTTTCTTTTGTTCAGCTTCATTACTTTCTATTATTTTGTCTTCCAGATCACTAATTCATTCCTCTGCTTTTTCCAGCCTGCTGTTCATTGCATCAAACCTGTTTCCAATCTCATTTATTACACTCATCTCTGATTTTTTAAAATCTTTTTTATCTCTGTAATAAGAGTCTCACTGATGTTGTCTATTCTTTTTTCAAGCCCAGTGAGTATCCTTATGATTGTTGCTTTAAACTCCCCATCAGGCATGTTATTTATATCTGTGGCACTTAGATCTTTGGCAATGGCCTTATCTTGTTCTTTCATTTGGGATAAATTCCTCTGTCTTGGCATTTTGTCTAAGTCTCTGCCTCCTTCTCTGTGTTAGAAAATCCAGTTATGTCTCCTACATCTGAAAGTAATGGCCTTATGAAAATGAGGCCATGTGGTGCTTGGGGTCTGGCACTTTAGAGAGTCTCTCCAATGTGTACTGTGTGCACTCGGCTATAATGTTTTGGCTGCTCTATCCTTCAGGCCTGTCATCTGCAGAGCTCTCCGTGACTTCTGTGGGCAATGTTTGGGCCCTGGCCTGAATGTGGTGAGTTTAACTAGGTGCACTCTGGTCTGCTTTTGAAATGGGGCCTGACACAACTTCTACCAGAACTGAGGCCCTGTAGAACTTTCTGGTTGGGGGACATAGTGTGGGCAAGGGTTTGTGCTGGTCTTCAGGGGGAGGGCTCTTCTTCACTGGTGATGAAGCAACTTAACTGAGAGGAGCCTTCCCACCAGAGCACAAAGTGGGTGGGGCTTAGTGTAAGTAAGTTAGGCAGCCAGTGTTGGTACTACACTGTTTCCTGCAGGTGGCTCTGTGTGTATGCTGAGGGGCAGAAGAGGAAAATGTTGCCAGCCAGCTTTTTTGTTCCCAGAGAGGTGTCTCTGTGAAAAATGGCTTTCAGGGATTCCCTCCAAGAAGAGCAACAATCCCCCTGTGTGCCCCAGGTGTTCTTCAGATCACTGTTTCCCTGCTGTCTGCCCCACCCCTCCTTTGAGTTGTTTGCCTGCCTTCTCTCCAGGAGTAGGGCAGTGCCCTTAGGGCTCTATCCCAGCCAAGTCTGCTGAACTTAAAAGCTCCAGGCTTTAAGCCCCACTGGTTGCAAGAACTCTTGAAATTCAGCCCCTCTCATTTTCCAAGCCAGTGGCTTTCAGGAAATGTTCTCCCTGGGTATTCCCCTGTGTGCTCCTCTCTTTTACCCTTCTTCATGACCACAGCTCCCTCCACTCTACTGCACCTGGAATCAAATAAATTTGTATGCCTTTCCTCCTGTTAATCTCCTGTTCTCAGTTTACTGCTCATACTCAGCCAGACAACCTTAAAGGGTAGAGAAGAATTTTCTTCTTCTATACATACATATTGATATTAAAACCAAAATTTTGATAGTGAACACCACTTCTGACAGTTCTATTGATGACTTTATAAGCATAACAACAATAGATCTCATCTTAAATATCTATTTAAAAGGTATAAATATCTACTGAGAAAAAACTAAGAATAGGATGTTAAAATTACGGAGATTTCAGTCTAAGATTCAAAAAAGATTGCTAAACTTCTGTTAGGGAATTCTGAGCTGTAAGTTTATTCTTCATATGGTTTAGGGAAATTCAGATTTTTCATACGGAGGAGCAGCTCCCAATTTAACACCTTGGTACATGGCTGAAGGAACTTGATAACTGCCATTTTCAACAGCTGTCCACCTTTTTTTTTTTTTTAATGGTTTTATTTATTTATTTGGGAGAGAGAGAGTGAGCAAAAGAGAGCACAAGCAGTGGGAGGAACAGAAGGAAAGGGAGAAGCAGACGCCCCACTGAGCAGGGAGCCTGACCTGGTGCTTGATCTCAGAACCCTGAGATCATGACCTGGGGGGAAGGCAGACACTTAACCAATTGAGCCACCCAGGTGCCCCAACTCCCACCTTTTTGAAACAAAGTCATGGGGGTCTGGGAGGAAAGCACATCCTATGTGGTTTAGTAACCAATTGGGTAAGTTGGAGAATATCTAATTGCCTGTAAGATCTCTTCTAATGTCCCAGATCCAAGACCAGAATAAAGAACACTGCATCTTAGAGCTGGAATGAGCCTCACCATTACCTAATCCAGTGGTTCCACACGTGGACTCAGCTACAAGTGTCAAAAAAAGAAAAACCCTCAGGACTTCTCCTTCCAGAAAAGTGGAAATATTTTCTCTATCCCCCTCCCTAATTATAACTTAAATTCCTGGACATTATATATAAATAAACACAAGAAGGCTCTGAAAAGTTGAGAGAAGAAAGCAGACTTGCCAGGATTTCAAGAAACAACATGGTGGTGAGTTCCTGGGATTTTCTTTTGTCTTAAATATCCCGGAAACCAACAATCTGGAAATGTCAATGGCCGCAGACAAAAGAAAACTCCTACATAAACCTAGTCTCTTTGACCAAAACAGAAGGAAAGAGGCAGCCTAGCAAGAGAAAAACCACCGAGGCAATAACTGCTCTACTCTAGCCAAATGCTATATAAAAGAACTGTGGACTTACTAACCCATATCAGTAAATGACAAGTGGGGATCCTGGAATTCCACTCAGACCATGCTGTGAAGAGGCATCTTAACCCCACCACTGGGTAGTGTCAGAAAAGCCTGAGTAGATTTCCAGGACTTTCATCCCTACAGGGATGGGCAGTTTGAGGCCATCTCTATGATATCAGTGGAAATTACATGGGGAGTCTGGACTTCCACCCCTTCTTTCACCTTCGTGTTATGGTGTTGTCCAAGGAGGGCTACTGGAGGACTTGTGTCACTATTAAGACAGCCAATCCCCCCTTGGTGCCAGTAGAGGCCACATGGGAAGCAATGATGAAACACTCCTACCTCTCCAGCCAAGGAAATATCAGTGGAGGCTTACTGGGGAGTTGGAATTCCTATCTTCACACAGCGGTACTGAGGAGTCTCCCCTACACCCGGTTGGATATCAACATAGGCTGAGGGAGAGATCTAGTTGTCTACCTCCAGCTGGCAATAAAGAGGTGGTACTGCACTGCTCTCTTCTTCCTTCAGAGTGATAGCATAGAAAGTTAGCTAAAACAAAAGACATAAGCAAGATCTAGAGTAAGATTTAACATCTCATAACATAATAATGAAAATATCCAGACTTCAATTGAAAATCACTTATACCATGAGTCAAAAAGATCTCAGATTGAATGAGAAAGATAATCAAGAGATGCCAACACCAAGGTAACAGAAATGTTAGGATTATCTGATAAGTATTTTAAGACAATCATTATTAAAATGCTTCAATGAGCAATTATGAGCATGCTTGAAATAAGTGAAAAATTAGAAAAGTTTCAGCATGTTATGTATATATGATATACAAAAATGTATATAATACATGTAAATATAAATGTGTAAATATATAAATATATATGTATAAGTTTTTAGTAAGCACTAAAAAACTGTAACAAAGAGATACACTCAAAATCTATAAATTAAGATAATTTTCTAAAACATGTTCAAACAATTCATAGAAGGGCAGGTAAAAGAAAACAGAAACAAATAAACAAAAAACCCCAGAACAAACAGAAAACAGAAAAAAATGAAGAGTTAAACCACACTTTACTAATAACTAAATTAAATGAGTATGGTCAGATAAACCAATTAAAAGCAGAGATTGACACTGAGGATTAAAAAACAGAACCCAGGAGGACTGACTGGCTCAGTTAGTAGAGCATGTGACTCTTGATCTTGGGTTTGTGAGTTCAAGCTCTGTATTGAGTGTAGAGATTACTTATAAATAATAAAATATAAAAAATTTTTTAAATTTTAAAAACAAAGAACAGGACCCAACTATGTAATCTCTAAAAGAAACTCACTTCAAATATAGTGAGAGAAACAGGTTGAAAATTTAAAATGAAAATTGAAAAACATATGCCATGCAAATATTAATCAAAACAAAGCATGGATAAAATTAGCAGGATACAGAAGAACTCAACATCAAACTACAGTATCTAACTGACATTTATAGAGCACTCCGCCCCACACCAGCAGGAAACACATTCTTTCAACACATTCAAACACAATATTTCCAAGAGATGCTCTATTTTGGACACCGTAATAAAACTAACCAAATGTAGAAAAATTGAGATCGTACAGAGTATGTTTTCTGACCACAATGGAATCAAATTAGAAATCAATAGTTAAAAGGTAATGAAAATCAGAATGCCTAGGCAGTACAGTCGGTTAAATGTCACTCTTGGTTTCAGCTTCAGGTGGTGATCTCAGGATCCTGGGATCAAGCCCTGTGTAGGGCTCTGTGATCAGTGTGGAGTTTGCTTAAAATTCTCTCTCCCTTCTCCCTCTACCCCTACCCCCATGCTCTCTTTCTCTAAAATAAATAAATAAACAAATGTAACAGAAGGTAATGAGGGGAACCTGGGTGGTTCAGCTATAAGTTAAGTGTCTGCCTTCAGCTCAGGTCATGATCTTAGGGTCCTGAGACTGAGCCCTGCATTGGGTTCCCTGCTCAGAAGGAAGTCTGCTTCTCCCTCTCCCTCTGCCTATTCCCCCCGTTTATGCTCTCTTTCTCTCTCAAATAAATAAATAAAATCTTAAAAAAAAAAAAAGAAAGGTAATGAAAATCTCCAAACACTTGGAAACAAGAATAAATGAAAAGACAACATATCAAAAATAATTGGGTGAAGCAGTGCTTGAGAGGAAAATTTATAGTTCTAAGTGCATACATTAGAAAAAAAAGAGTCTCAAATCAATTTTCTTTTTTTTTTTTTATTTGTCAGAGAGAGAGAGAGAGAGAGGGAGAGAGAGTGAGCGAGCAGAGGCAGAGGCAGAGGGAGAAGCAGGCTCCCTGCCCAGCAAGGAGCCCGATGTGGGACTCGATCCCAGGACGCTGGGATCATGACCTGAGCCGAAGGCAGCTGCTTAACCAACTGAGCCACCCAGGCGTCCCTCAAATCAATTTTCTTAATTTCCACCTCAAGAACCTAGAAAAAGAAGAGAAGATAAAAATCAGAAAGAAAATAGTGTAAGAGTATAAATCAGTGAAATTAAAAATAGAAAAACAATAGAGAAAAGCAAAGAACCAAGAACTGGTTCTGTGAAACTATCAGTGAAACTGACAGACCTTTAGTGTGACTGACAAAGAAAAAACAGAAAACACAGATTACTATTATCAGTAATAAAACAAGGATATCATGATAGACTCTGCAGACTTTAAAAGAATAACAAGTGAATACTATGAGTAACTCTACATTCAGAAAGCTGGCAACTCAGGTGAAATGAACCAATTCCTCAAAAAATATAAACTACCACAACTTATCCAATATGGACTCGATAATTGGAACCCCCCCATAACTATTAAGGAAATGGGATTCATAATTTAAAAGCTTCCAAAATAGAAATCTCTAAGCCTAGATAATTTTACTAAAGAACTCTAAGAAATGTTTAAAAGAATTAACACCAATTCTCTACATAATCTCTTCCAGAAATTAGAAGTAAATACTTCTCAATTCATTTTATGAATGGAGTATTGAGTATTATGAATTGAGTATTACTCTGATAGCAAAGCTAGACAAAGACAAAAAGAAAACTACAGACCAACATCTCTCCTGAATAAGATGGAAATATACTTCACAAAATATTAACAAATTACACTCAGCAGTATTTGAACCAACTATGACCAAGTGGAGTTTATTGCAGGGATACAAAGGTGGCTCAATATTTGAAAATCATCAATGTACTCTATCATATTAACAAGCTAAAGAAGAAAAACTAGATAATCATATTAATTGATACAGAAAAAACATTTGACAAAATTCAGCACTCATTCATGATTAAAAACTCTCAGGGAAAACGGAAATAAAGGGAAACTTCCTTAATTTGGTAAAAGGCAAATAAAATCTAAAGCTAATATACTCAATGTGAAAAAATATTTTCTGTTATGGGCTGAATTATGCATATGTTGAAGTCCTAATCCCCAGTACTTCATAATTTGACTGTATTTGGAGATAGGCTATTAGGCATCCTTATAAGTAGAGGAGATTAGGACATTCAGAGATATACCAGGGGTATGTATGCACAGAGAATGGCCATGTGAAGAGATAGCAAGAGGCCAGGCCAGCCATTTGCAAATCAAAAAGAGAGGCCTAAAAAAAACCAAACCTGCTTATACTTTGGTCTTGGACTTCTACCCTCCAGAATGTGAGAAAATAAAATTATGTTGTTTAAGCCATTCTATGGTATTTTGTTAATGGTAGCCCAAGCAAACTAATACACTTTTCTGCTAGGATCAGGGATAAGGCAAGGATGTCTGTTCTCTCCACTGTTAATATACTGAAAGTTCTAGCCAGAGCAACAAGGCAAGAAAAGGAAATCAAATGCATACAGATTGAGAAGAAGAAATAAAACCTCCCTCTTTACAGGTGATATAAATGTTTACATAGTAACAGTAATCAAGACTAAGTAGTACTGCTAAGGAGTAAACACATATATAAGCAGAACAGAATAAAAAACTCAGAAATATATCCATGCAAATGTGCCCACGTAATTTTCTTAAGTATTAATTCATTTATTCATGTAAACTCTATGCCCAAAGAGGGGCTCGAACTTAGGACCCCGAGACCAAAAGTTGCATGCTCTACCGACTGAGCCAGCCAGACATCCCGGCGCACCTAATTTTTTATAGTTTCAAAAGTAATTCAATGGAGGAAAGATAGTCTTTTTTAACAAATGGCACTAAAACAATTAGATTGGCCACAAAATTAGCTTAAACCTAAACTGTACACCTTATATAAAAATTAACACATAATAAATCACAAGCTTAAACGTAAAACATAAAACTACAAAACTTTTAGGAAAAAAATAGGAGAAAATCTTCAGGATCTAGAGCTAGGCAAAGTGTCCTTAGACTTAATCCTCAAAATTGTGATCCATAAAAGCAAAAACTGATAAATTGGATTGCACCACAATTGAAAAAAAATTTCTCACTGAGAAAGACCTTGTTAAGAGGATGAAAGGACAAGCTGCAAACTAGGAGAAAATGTTTGCAAACCACATATCTAACAAAGGAGAAATATCTAGAATATAAACATCTCTTAAAACCCAACAGCAAAAAACCAACAATTCAATTAGAAAATGGGCAAAGACCTATACAGATATTTAACCAAAGAGGATATACAGGTATTAAGTAAGCACATAAAAAGATGTTCAACATCATTAGCCATTAGGGAAATACAAATTAAAACCATGAGGAGTTATTACTACATACTTAACAAAATAGCTTAATTAAAAGATAGTGGCTGTGCCAAATGCTGGCAAGATTGCCGAGAAACTAGATCACTTATACGTTGCTGGTGGGAACATAGAATGGTACAGTCATTAAGGAAAACACTATGGCAGCTTCTTAAAAAAACTAAACATGCAATTACCATATGACCCAGCAATCGTACTCCTGGGCACTTATCTCAGAGAAAACAAGACTTAATTTTCACATAGAAATGTGCACATGAGTGTTTATAGTAGCTTTATTCATAATTGTCCCAAACTCTTAGAAAGAACCTAGATGTCCTTCACCAGGTGAATAAACATATTGTACACAATATGGAATACTACTCAGCAATAAAAAAAAAAAACACAAAAAAAAACAAACAAACAACAACAACTATTAGCACATGCAACAACCTGGGTTAATCTCCAGAGAACGATGTTGAGTGAAAAAAAAAAACCTAAAGGTATTCTATTTATGACTCCATTTATATAATATTCTTAAAATGACAAATTATAGACCAGAAGAAGAGGTTAGTGGTTTCTAGGGGTTAAGGAGGGAGTATAAGTGGGAGAGAAAAGAATGTGACTATAAATGGTGGTGATGAAAATTTCTGTATCTTGACTATTATCAATGTCAACCTCCTGGTTGTGATCTTGTACTACAGTTTGCAAGACGTTACCATTGGGAGAAACTGGGTACAGGGTACAAAGATCTCTATCATTTTTTACAATCACATGTGAATCTATAATTATCACAAAATAAAAAAATTTTATTAAAAAAAGAAAAAGGAAATTTTGGTCCTTGGGCCCCATCTATAACCGATCAGTCAGGATCCCAGGAATAAGACCCAAGAATCTGTACTTTTTTTTTTTTTTTTTAAGATTTTATTTATTTATTTGACAGACAGATCACAAGTAGGCAGAGAGGCAGGCAGAGAGAGAAAGGAGGAAGCAGGCTCCCCGCTGAGCAGAGAGCCCGATGTGGGGCTCGATCCCAGGACGCTGGGATCATTACCTGAGCCGAAGGCAGCGGCTTTAACCCACTGAGCCACCCAGGCGCCCTGTACTTTTTTTTTTTTTTAAGATTTTATTTATTTGACAGAGAGAGAGATCACAAGTAGGCAGAGAGGCAGAAAGAGAGGGGGAAGCAAGATCCCCCCCGAGCAGAGAAGCCCAATGCATGGCTCAATCCCAGGACCCTGGGATCATGACCTGAGCAGAAGGCAGAGGCTTAACCCACTGAGCCACCCAGGCGCCCCAAGAATCTGTACTTTTAACAACTTCCTTGACTATTTTCGGACCACCAGCCTGACAGTGGGCACACTACCATTTAAAAACAACTGATATAGCCTAGCTTCTTGTTGATGTATGGATTCTTTCCAAAATTATACCTGTAAGTGATCCCTGGGTAGCTACTTAAATATTATCATGGGAATGGACCCATAGCTGGGCAAGGCAGCCCATCCCACCAGGGGAGAGTATTGTATAGGAATGCTTTTCAGTCTTGAGCCCAAATCTGCCTCCCTTTAAGTTCTAGACTTTGGATCTAGGGCTTCTCTTTGGGCCAACTCTTCATCCCTCATTTCTCCCATTAGGTATAGTTTCAAGTTCCTCCACTATCCTGGACTCACTAATCCCATACTGAGATATATATAATCCAGGCCTGAAGGGTTTCCCAAGATGTTGAACATTCAGTGCTAAAACTAAGAAAGTACTGGTCACATGCAGACTAAGTTGGTCACTCTCAAATTAAATTTGTTAGTTTTTCTTTCTTATTTTTGTAAAGATAGTATTTATTTATTTATTTATTTATTTATTTATTAGAGAGAGGGAGAGAGCCCAAGCAGTGGGGAGAAGCAGAAGGAGAGGGAGAGAGAAGCAGACTCCCTGCTGAAAAGGGAGCCTGATGTCAGGCTTGATTCCATGACCCTGAGATCATGACCTGAGCCAAAAGCAGATGCTTAACCAACTGAGCCACCAAAGCACATTTCTTCTTTTCTTATTGAAGTACAACTTACATATAGTGAAGTTTACCTGTTGAAGTGTGTAGTTCAATGAGTTTGCCAAATGTACAGTCACGAAACCACCACCACAATCAAGGTATTTACATCTCTCTAAAATGTTGTGCCCCTGAGACAGTCAATCCTGTCTCCTAACAATCTGCAACCATATGATTTTTGTTGCTGTAGTTTTGTCTTTTCTAGGACGTCATAAAAAGTGAATCAATGTGTAGGCTTTAATATGTCTTTAATTACCATAATGCTTTTGAGATTTACCCACTTTGTCACATCAATAAGGATGATCTTTTTTATTCTTGAATTTTGTCAGTGTTCTTAAATGCCTAGAACTGAACCCAAGACCTAGAAATTGTCCACTCCAATGAACATAGCAAAAACAATAACTGCTTTCTTCTTCAATTGGAATGCTTGTCTTCTATAATTGCAATAAAGAATCACATTAGCTCTCTCAGCAGTCAGATGGCAAAGTTGTCTCTTTTAGACTATAGCCAAAAAAAAATCCCAAGTCATTTTCACACATACTGCTGTTCAGCAATTGATAGGATCCAAATGATGTTTGAGACTCAAGTACAACATTTAACATTCATAACTCATAACACTTGTAACATAAAATTCACCATTTAATAATGTACACTTCAGTATGTTTACCATGTTGTACAGAAATCACCACTACCTATTTCTAGAATATTTCCATTACCCCCCCCAAAAAAACCTCATGCCTATTAGCAGTTAGTCCCTACTTTCCCTTTTCTCCATCTGTTGTTAACCACTAATCTTTTTTTATCTCTGCATTTGTCTATTCTGGATATTTCATATAAATGGAATCACACAATACATCTGGATTCTTTCACTTAGGATAATGTTTTTAAGGTTCATCCATGTTGTTGCCTGTAATAGTACTTCACTCCTTTTTATGGCCAAATAATACTCCTTTGTGTGCATATGCCCCATTTTACTTATTCATTCATCAGCTGATTAACATTTAGGTTTTTTCCTACCTTTTGGCTATTGTGAATGGTACTGATTTGAACACTTGTAAACAAGTCTTTCTACAAATGGATAATTCAATTCTCTCAAGTATATGCCTGGGAATGGATTACTGGGTCATATAATAACTCTCTAATTTTCTGAGGAAATGTTTTCCACAGAAATGTTTAACATTTGCCCTTCTTAAATTTTATCAGTCATCTAAATCATTTCCCTAATTAACTAGCCTAGTAACTTGATTTTTTTTAAAAAAAAAAAAAAAAGGGGGAGAGTTAATTTGGCATTCTGACTCCCCTTCTGAGGTCTGGAGTGGACCAGAGCTGATCAGGAGTTGCAGGGCTTGGAGCAAAGGGGAAACAGAAAGGATCCAGGGAAGAGGTTGGTTCAGAAACCAAAGAGACAAACCAGACAAGGCACCAATATAGAAGGCTTGGCTAGCAAGGCCCAAAACAAGTCAGAGCCAAAGAGGCTATGCAGGGCTCAGAAATGAGAAGCAAGGGCAGTAAGGAAGGGAAATTAGTGGGTTTGATCTAAATAGACTCCTTGAGACATTGATATATAGAACCAAGACATAGAAAGGGCTATGGCTTCATCTACGGGTCTGAATTGAGGTATTAGGGTATCCAATTTGGGTGTTATCTCTAAAACCTTTGTTCAGGGTGGAAAAGGGATGGAGTTTTCCCAGATCTCTTCAGTACAATAGTTCTCAATCTTTTGTTTGAGTCGGTCACCCAGAGGGCTGTTAAAATACAGACTGCTGATCCCATTCCCCAAGTTTACAATTTAGCAGGAGTGTGCTAGGGCCCAAGAATTTGTATTTCTAACAAATTCCCCAGTGATGTTTATGCTGCTGGTCAAGGGGCAGCACTTAGAGAACCTCTATCTTAGTGAACAGCTTTATCCCATCAGAAAACATTCTGAAGAAGGGAGGTGGTTTCCACTATCAACTCCCTTTAGGGTTAAACCCCTTGCTGATGAATTTAGTACTAGAGTTAGCCATAGCTACTCTTCTTGTTTTTATATGACTTATATATTCATCTTACTTGGCTTTTGGGGAGATAATTGGAGTGTAGGGAGAAGCGTTTCAGTATAACTACTGCAGCTGTAAGTAACAATGGGAGAGAAGGGACTAAAGTGAGAAGGATCTTGAATTGATGCTTTTACTTTTTCGCTAATCCTTAGCAAGTCTGAGGGTTTCCTGGAGGTCTTTCCTGGTAACCATTGAACAGTTTTCTTAACAACTGACTAGCTGCCAGAGTGTCCATGGTGCTGGAAGTTGAGAGATAAGAACAGGTTCCATTTGATAGTTTCCATGCATTGAAAGGTGCAATAAAGTGGTATTGGCAAATTCTGTGGTGGAAAGAGAAACAATTATAACTGTAGTATTGTTGGTAAGGAAGTGAGGCAACATAAGTACTTTTCAAATATTTTGCCAAGTGTGCTGAAAGCTGGAATATGGGGACCTGGCAGTAGCCCAGTGGACTTAAGAATTACAGGGCTTTGGAAATTTCCTTCAAAATATCAAGAGATAAATTTGGAACTATGATCAGACAAGGACAACACTCATGGAGGTGACAGAAAAACAGTATGGATCCTTGGGTGCTTTCTGACCTTGTGGAGAACAGGTCACCTATCAACCTGGAATGCTCACCCTACTAAATACTGAAAGAGAGAAAAATTCTTTTTTTATTTTTAAATCGACTATACTTTTGAGTCTTAATTATAGCCATTTAGTCTGTCCTGGATATATTATAAATATATACAGTTAATGTACTGGAGGAGATAAGACATGCATTTTTGAAAATAAAGATAATATATGATGAGCACTAAGTCAGAGGAAGGAAAAATGGCTTTGGGCTAGAGATGTCACAGATGAAACAGACTTCCATTTCAGTCAAGGTTCTCCAGAGAAACAGAATCTAATGCGTGTGCGCACACACACACACACACACACACACACACTATACACATAGAATATAAATGATAAATATATGTATTTGAAGACTTTTAAGGGATTGGCTCATGCAATATGGAGGCAAGTCTAAAATCCCTAGGGCAGGGTGGCAGGAGTTAATGATACAGGCTTGAGCCAGAATCTCTTCTCCCATAAACTTTAATTTTTACTCTTAAGACTTTCATTGGTTAGATGAGGTCTACCTACATTATCTTTACTTAGAGTCAATTGATTATAGATGTTAATCACATCTACAAACTACCTCCAAGGCAACATCTAGATTAGTATTTGACTTAATAACTCAGAACTATAGCCTAGCCAAGTTAACATGTAAAACAAACCATCATAACTTCTTATAAGAAGTGGTAATTGAGCTGAGCCTTGAAGAATCAATAAGATTTCAATGGGCACTTGGCTTACATTAGGCTGATTTTTTAAAGCTTATTATCTGGCCACATATTGCCAAAGGTGTAACAGTTTTCTTCATGAGTATAAACTGCCTAATTTAATCCTTAGCTCCACACAGAAAGATTATTTAAACCCATAGTCTGGCTCAATCAGTGAGTTAAATGCTGCAATTCTAAGGGGTCATTTGTTCAAATAATGCAATACTGAATTATGCAAGTGGCCCTAATGGTTCCACACATGGATGCTGGTATGACATTCTGGAAGGAGAGAACATTAGTGCAGTGAGAAATTCTCTGTCTTACGCATGTGTGCATGCGTGTGCACACACACACGCACGCACGCACACACACACACATAACATACACAGAGTCTAGTTAACTTTGGAGCTTTGTACATGGCATCCAACACTTGTATGGCGCACCTTCTGGGTGAAGAAGAGACTCAAGGACTTGAACTCTTAACGCAAAGCAGAAAATCCCTCAGTGGAGCAGATCTCAATTCAAACAAAGGTGTGTTTTTATTTGAGACAAATAAGGAAATGATTATTTGAAACCAGGACTGTCTCCTGCGTTTACAAACAGGCAGCTCTGTAGAAGGATCCCACCAGGTGGCTCTCCTGCCTGCCTCAAAGTCTCCACCATCTGTTGAAATGTATCAGCACTGGAACTTAATTTCCTTCAGTTAAGGTTTAATCACTATTAAAATGTTTTAGACTTCCTGAGAAAAAGGTTTTGATAGAAAGGATTTTGAGACTGCAGGAATTTGAACATAAAAGGATTTAGAAGTAAAAGGCAGTTGCCTCTGAAGATAAGCCTTGCCAAATTTACTATAATCTAAACTGTTTATAGCACCTGTTTAGAGAATTTAAGTCTGATTCAGAGTGGGCTATAGATCTTGGACTCATTTGTTAAATCTCAGCCAAAATGTAGAGTATACAGGTGGATATAATTCCTGATAAGAGAGTTTGAAAGTAAGACTGTGGCCCTTAAAAGACTAACTACTACAGATCCACACTACTCCTTGTCTTCCATTAAAAAAATAAATAAAATACCAGATAATTTGACCAAAAAAAATGCAACACCTTTTTCAGATATTGGGTAATAGGCAGTGCAGTACTATGATGTCTAAGAGAAGGGAATAAAATAAGATGAACTGTATAATTGCCCTTTCTTTTGGAAACAAATTCTTGGCAGTGGCTCAGGAAAGGGAAGTGAAACAGAGCCTGATGGTCTTCCTGAGTTGAGGTGACAGGGATCCTGAATAGTGGAGAAAAAGGAGTTTTGCAGAGAAACAGATCGAGAAATCTGTATAGAGGTCCTTTTGAGACTTTGGCTATCAGTCTTTACACACAAAGGGTGAAACTCCCTGGGGCTGGGCAAAGAATTGGGAAAGAACAATTTCTGGGAAACTGTAAGCCAAATAGTTCCCAAAGCTCACACAAGATCAAGACTGAATCAGGTTCCCACCCCAAGTGGAAAGACCTTGTTAAATATGTGGGGAGTTTAGTAGAGACCCCAGAGAGGTCAAATGTTAATAGTGGGGCTGAACTTGATTTATAATTAGACATATCCTAAGGAAATCTTCAAAGCAAGCTTGGAAAAGATCAAGCTAGTCTGCAAACAACTTCCTGTCAGAACAAAGTCAAACAATCTTTACAGGAATAAAACAATATCCAGCTCTCAATAATGTGAAATTTAAGTCCAACACCCAATAAAAATTACTAGACATTCAATGGCAAGGGAAAATAACCCACAACCCAGAGAAAAATTGGTTGATAGAAACAGACCCAGAAATGACAGTTGATGGAGTTAGAACACAAACAGAACTACCAGAAATAATATAAATATATTCACTGTTCTCTCTACATGTCTGAACAGTGTTCTACATCTCCACTGGCTTGAACAGAGCAAATTCTTCACATTATAACTCTGATTTTCACTCATTTTTTAAACATACAAATGTTTCAAATGGCTTAGATAGAGTTGTCCTGCAATAGTGCAAGGAGAGTGTGCAAGATCCAGATGATCCCTGCCCTGAATAATCTCTGTTCAAAGTCAAAATACATTCCTAGAAAAAGATAGAGTGGGTGGTTTAAGAAAGTCCTTCCTGGGATGTGTCAGCTGTTTTGCAGCCATGTACTTTTCTACTCCATTTCTGTGATGGGGTAATCAGACTGAGGTACTGACTCTGCAGAAAGATCATTTGGGTCCAGTAATGACAGAAAGTAGCTGCCTAGGATGAACAGCAGAGACTATATGAAAGAGAAAACCTTTTAGAATAGAATTGAGTATTTTGATTGAATCAAGTATTTTAATTAAAAGCCCTTTAAAATAATGTATATCCTTATTTATTATAAAAATAAAACACTATGGGGGCGCCTGGGTGGCTCAGTGGGTTAAAGCCTCTAACTTCGGCTCAGGTCATGATCTCAGAGTCCTGGGATCGAGCCCCACATCGGGCTCTCTGCTCTGCAGGGAGCCTGTTTCCTCCTCTCTCTATGCCTGCCTCTCTGCCTACTTGTGATCTCTGTCTGTCAAATAAATAAATAAAATCTTTAAAAAAAAAAAAATAAAACACTATGGAAGTACATGTAACTCAGTAGTTCCCAAAGTCAGGAGTGATCTACACTTCCTTTAAATACCCAAACAGTAATAATTTGTACCCCCTATCTTATGTAGTGGCATAAAGTCCAGTGGTTTGTTGGGTTCTCTGATCTCAGTATTTCTGGGAATTCCTGGGAAATGCTGACATTGCTCCAGAATCACAAATTTTTTCTTTTTTTGATCATTTGAGCTGACTGGCTTGCTCTGGCTTAATTTTTCTCTCTTCAGGCCTCCTCACTATTTAACATTCAGCTGGACTGCTCCTGACATCTTCATCTCAAGTGGATGAATCTCTTTACCACAAGACTAGGTCTGATCCCACATGACTGAAAAGTTGAAGACAACAGAAAAAAAGTTAACGATGCTCGTGAGAAAAAAAATTAAACTAGATATAGTGGGCTGTATGGTGCCCTCCAAAAAAGGCACATCCTAATCCCTGGAAACTGTGAATGTTACCTTATTTGAAAAAAAAAAGGGGGGGGTTCTTTACAGATATAATTTTAAGTTAAGGATCAGGAGAGGAAGAGCTTATCCTGGATCATTTAGATTATTTAGAAGGTAACCACGTGTGTTCTTACAAGAGTAAGGGAGATTAGACTGAAAAACACAGGGGAGACAGACACAAAAAGAAGAGGAGGAGGCAACATATTCATGAAGGAAGAGGTTGGAGTGTTGTGGCCACAAGTCAAATATACCTGAAGCTTCTGGAAGCTGGAAGAGACAAAGTACAGTTTACCCCCTAAGCCTTAGGAAAGAGGACCTTTTGATTTTGGACTTCTGACCAACAGAATGGTGAGTGAATACATTTCTGTCATTTTAAGTCATCCAGTTTGTGGTAATGTGTTACAGCAGCCACAGGAATCTAGTATACAAGATACCACTCATTATGGATCCTAGAGCTGCCAAAGTGTCCCTAAATGTCCATGTCCATTCTCAGCCCTTAGTCTGCGGCCACACTGTAGCACCAGCTCTCTTCCTCACGATCTCCTTGGAGTCTAGGACCCCAACTTCTCTTTCATTCTGGAGGATAGAGAAAATCCTTCCATTTTAATAACCTCTGTAAAAACGCAACTTTAGCCACAACACAGACAACAGATGGATTATAGGAAGGTGAGTACGCAAGAGTGAATCTGTGCAGGAAACATGAAATGAAGACAGAAAATGAGATGAAGAAAAGAAGTAATGAGAACCTGAAGCTGCTAGAGACCATGTTCCCATTTGAATAATACCTTTGTAACACAGAATCATTTTTTTTTTAAGTTTAGTAGTTGAACTTAGTGAGAGCTCTTCACATAAGAATATATTCAACTACAAATTATCATTGCAAATGTTTTCTTTAACATCCCTAAAAAAGACCATTTAACTACATTCATTTGGTAAAATTAAATTCCATTTAGTGGGGGGAATCTAAATCTAAAATCAAATTAGGAAACAATATTACAACCTCTCATTCCATTCTTTTAATTCATAGTACTTACACATTTGTAGTTACATATTCATTTATATGAATGTGTGTAACAACTCTCCTCAAAACTAAGTGGCTTAGAACAACACACATTATCTCAGTTTCCATGGGTCAGCTTCTGTGGGTTCTTTGGGCACAGATTCGCTGAGTCTTCTGCTTCAGGGTCTCTCACAAGACTGTAATTAAGGTGTCAGCTGGGGATGTCATCTTATTTGAAAACTCAACTAAGGAAGATTTACTTCTAAGTTTATTCAACTCGTTGTTGGCAGGATTCACTTTCTCACAGACTGTTGAATTGAGGCCTTAATTCTTTACAAGCAGTTGGCTCCTTGCCACATGGGCCTTTCCATAGGGAATCTCCCAACATGGTAGAAGTGAAGAGGACAAGAGAGAGCCAGTAAGAAGAGAGCAAGACAGAATTCACAGTCTTTTGTAATCTAAACATGCTATCCCATCACTTTAGCTGTACCCTATTCATAGCACCGAAAGTAAGCTGGTGAATTCAGTCCACCCACAAGAGGAGGGGATTACACAAGGGCTTGGGTACTAGAAGACAGGGATTGTTGGGGTCATCTTAGAAACCTGCTTATCACCGTAAGTGTTCAGTTAATGTCTACCATCCCTACCCCCTGAAAGGGACTATAAACTTTTTAGAACATCTGTTTGTTCGTGACTATTTCCTAGCACCAAGAGCAATGCATGGCAAACAGTAGCACTTAATATATACTTATTGGAATAGTGACAGAATGAACATACTTACTGGCTATAATTTATTGATGTTTAACAAGAGAAAAGTATAATTCTGTTATCATTTATGACATGTATTGCTTGAATCATCTGTAACACAGATGTTTTCTGTTATAACTTCCCGTTGTGAACCTAGATGCAAGATGCCATGAAAGTGAATAGCTACACACTACTGTTTTATTTTGAAGTATCTGTGAAACAAACAAAATGGTTGGTGAAGTAATAGAGGCCAAATACAATATGCGGCAAATGAATATTGCAAACAATGGGTGCTGTGGGAGAGGTATCACCAAGATTCTGTTAATGATTTTAGGTACCTTGTTGACAAATGGAAGGTGGTAAGGAGAATTTCCAAGTGGAAAAAAACACCTAGACTAAGATTTAAAGATAAGGGTGTGTGTGTTGTGCATAGGGATTCATAATAGAACAGTAGGCAAGAGAGGAGGGTACCTTTGAGGAGAACTTGGAAACAAGGCAAGAGGGGAAGTACAGAATCTTAAAATGATGGAATTGTAATGGAGCTTAGTGGTCATATAATCTTATCCATTCACATTAAATGTGAAGAAAGTGAAAAATGACTTGTCCTCTGTGGCACACGTCAATAGCAGAGTAGGAAGTATTAGAACACAAAGAGTACATACTTTAGTGTTGAACAGCTGTATTTGAAACCCAGCTCTGTCACCAATCATACTGACCTGAGGAAAATAGTTACTTCACTGAACTTTAGTTTTCCCATCTGTGAAGTGATAAGAATACTTCATACCACTTAATTTTTTTGATGATTTAATTAGATAGTGTTAGTTTTGCCACATGGTCTGTGTGTGTATGTGTGTGTGTGGGTGTGTGCACATGCATACACACACGTGTGTATTCATTCATATTCTGACAAGAAACATGAGATCTCTGGATTCAGAGAACTGACGGCTTTATTATTCACAGAGCACTTTGGCACTGGTTCCCCAAGTGCCAAGCCCCATGGGTCAACATGAGCCTGATGCTACAATGCATGTGCAACAGGGTTGCTCCACAGAAGAACCTCCAAATTATTACACTTGAAGCTTATGTAAGTCTTCTGGCATATCTGCCTGTTCTCTTACCAAGAGATGAACAGATACTTACCTTTTCTTTACTCTGAAATGTAAGCAAATGTTTCAAGGAGGGAGGAGCAAAGGGCTCCAGTGAAAATAAATCTCTAAATCTCTCCAGAGCAATACTCTCTCTCTAATTCCCTAGGTATGTTGCCATTAAATCATCCTTTAACGAAGTTTGGTGGTGCTCTTTGTTTGGAAGGCCCAGGTAGTGTAGAAATGCGAAAATATTCATGGAGAATTGAATCTTAACAGTAGATCCCAATACATGTTAGCTCCCTTCATAAGTCCAAAAACAGTGCTATCTTCCCTCCTCCAAATGTCTCTAAAACTTTCCCCTGCAAATATTGTTGTTGAGAGGCAAAAGGCTCACTGGCCTCTATATCCCCTAAGGTGAACACTCCACTGACTACTCCATGTCATATGTGCTTCCATTTGGTCATTTTTCAACAATCTGTTGGCTGCTTTCCTGGGATTCTTTCACACATATAATTTCTTCAGATGAGATATTCTGGAGAGAACCTTATATGTAGTGAGATAATATTTTTAACAATTAAATGATATGTTCCCTGTGCTCTGTCTTCTTTCTTCACCCAACTTTGGTAGCTATGCATGGGATCACTATTGGGGGGGGTGCTTATTATAAAGGAATTAGAGAAAACTATGCCAAGTTCTTCATAAACTCTGGTCCAGACTTGAAACAAATATTTGGAAACTACATTACCTTATAAAACAAGTTACACAATGTACTCAAATTACACAATGTTCTCCTTCCCTATCTTAAGACTAGATATAGATCCCTGGAAGAGAAAGTAAGAGAAAAGAGCAGTGGTGAACACTGGTGTAGGTTGGCTCCCAGACTGGTGGAGATTGAGGGATAGGCAATAAAAAGAAATACAAATACAATCTTCCATAAAGTGGCAACTGCATATTACAAACGAGAGATGATTAAACCAACAGAAAAACCAAAAGAAATGGAGAAAAGATTAAGGGGTAAACGTGGGTGGTTTTAAGATTTTTGAAGGTGGGATTTATAAGACTTGGCTAGAATCCAGAGTGATTCAAATTTCTAAACTGGTTGATGTGAGACTAAAACAGTTGGAGGGGGATTACAGATTAATTGAATGTTGTAATGATGGGCTTTTACCTTATATTCTGGTAAAAAAAAATATTTGTAACTCTTCTGCTATTATGGAACAACTAGAACTGGAATGTGGTCAGTTTTTTCATTTTTAGTTTTCCTTCCTTTCCTTTTTAGCTTTTATTTAAGTTCCAGTTACTTAACATACAATGTAACATTAATTGCAGGTATACTCTCTTTTTTTAAGTGGACTCTGCTCCCAATGTGGGGCTCAAATTCACCACCCCAAGATCAAGAGTCACATGCTCTACTGATTGAGCCAGCCAGATGCCCCTGGAATATTTTAATTTGTTAACTGATGTTGACTTCATGCATTCGTCTTTTTTCCCCCCATATTTTCAACAGAAACCTTTATTTTCTTCCTAGTTTGAGAAGTTGGTATGGCATTTGCCCCTATATCAACACCCACACCATACCTAACCCAAGGTGTACTGAAGGTCATTTGAGCACCTGGTAATCACATTAAAAGATAAAGTAAGGTTTCCAGAAATTTGAGATCATTAAATTATCACACTTGGGTATGCACATGTTTGTCTCAAGGTCACTTTTAGAATATACAGTTGGAGAAGTGAGAAATAGAAGCTGAAGATTAAGGGTTGGAAATCATCAATATATGTGATCATTGCAACCAAAATTGTATCTATCAGTGTTCTGGTTACAAACAACAGAAACCAACCCTGGTTAGTTTAAACAGGAAAATAATTTATTAAAGATAGTAGGTAGCTCACAGAATTTCCAGAAAGATGAGATACCACGCTTAGAGACTTATGATGAGAAATAATCTCCAAATCACATTGCAGGGCTGGGCCTTGCCTCTGCATCTGGTACCACCAACACTGCCAACATGTGCCATTAGACACTCTCACCAGCCTCTGCCCCAGCTGCCTCAGGATCCCGGAGATCTGTGTCCACCTTCACCAGGAGGGATCCATGAGAGGCTCCTTCTTTCCTTACTGGCTCTCAACTCAGTCAGGTGTTGGTATAATTAAAATTCCCATGTCCTAGGTGCAAGAGAGCTAGGACTGTGACTCTCAATAAGGCCTATATAGTAGGAGGCTGGATTGTTTACAGTGAGAAGAAGGTTAAATGTGCAGTGTGGCCAAAAGGAATAAGATATATCCACTACAAAAATAGAAACTGAGATTATGAAAGAGGAGATGTGGAAGGAGAAAAGATAATAGTTATAGCAAATGTTTATAGAGGGCTTACATGTTCAGCACTTAATATATATGAAACAAATTACTGCTTTGGACAATTCTCTAAAGTAGGAGCTACCGGTTTGCCCATGGGATGATCACACACATACCCAAGGTCACCCAGTAAGGAGAGCTGACTCCAGAACTTGTGTTTTTACTATACTGACTCTCCATGGAGAGGAGGATGAAGATGGAATTCTAGGAAACACAGACATTTAGGGAGGAGATAGAGGAAGTGAAATAGAATGAGAAGGAATAAATGATCAGAGAGATGGAGGAACCTCAAGGAGAGTGCCCTGGAATAAGAAGATTTCAAGGACTGGTGGTTATATCGGCTTCCTAGAGTTACAACACAAACTGGTACCACAAATTGTAGCTTCAACAATTTATTGCCTCACTTCTGGAGGTTAGCAGTCTGAGATGGTATTGGCGGTGTTCGTTCCATCTGGGGTTGTGAGGAACAATCTGTTCCATGTGCCTCTCTTAGACCTTCCAGTACTTTGTTGGCAATCTTTGGCATTCCTTGGCTTGTAGATGGATCATCCCAATCTCTGTCTCACAGGGCATTCTCTCTGTAACTATTCATACATTCTTCCCTCTTTGTATGTCTGTTTCCAAATTTCCCCTTTTTATAACAACACCAGTCATATTGAATTAGGGGCCCACACTACTCCAGTATGATCCCATTTAAACTAATTACATCTGCAATGGCCCCACTTCCAAATAGGATCACATGGTAAGATACTGGGGGTTAAAATTTCAACATATACATTTTGGGAGGAGGACACAATTCAACTCATAACAGTGGTAAACTGCACAAATGCTGCTGAAAGCTAAAGAAGGATGAAGACTACAAATAAACTATTGTTATTTGGCAACTGGGAGGTTATGATGATTTGGTGAGAACAATTTAGTAGCATGCTGCTGGCAGACATAGAATATAAAGATATAGGATAGGGGCTTAGGAGAGGATGCAGAGGAAGTACACACAGACAACTCTTTACATAAGTCTGATGTGATAGGAAGGGTATAGCCCCCTCTATACAGGGAGGCAGATCCCTTTACCAAGGACCCAATGGTGTGAATGGAAATTTTATGGTTTGGTGGTGTTATTGCCTATGTGTCAAGCCAAATCTTTAAAAATTGTAATTTAAAGTCAACTTGTTTTGGTCAGACATCTGCATAACATGTGATGGGCTTGCCATAGTGATTGTCACTCTAAGAAATTCAGGGTAGGACATTTACACGGAAGCTTCTGTGTCCCAAAACGAAGACATAATTTTAGATACTAAGGACCTTTACACAAATCCCTCCTGAATGTTAATGCTATTCAAATGAGTAATAGAACACTTCAAACACTTTCATTCCTTGAAAATGAAATGCCTTTCTTTCCTCTGTCTGGAGATACCCTTCTAAAATGCAAAAGCTCAAATAACTGCAAATTCAAATAGAGTTTTTGAGCCGTACAGCAGGAAGGAGTTAGGATTTAGAAGGCTGATTTCAGTGCCTGCTGTGTTTTCATTTCTCTTTGCTAAGGCCAGTTGCTGTATTTCAGAAATAGAGAAGCTCTGAAAGCAAAGATGTATGACTAGAAACATGGAATTGGTTTCCTATGTATGTTTAAAACTCCAGTTTGAAAGAAATGCTTTATTCCTTTTCAAACTTCCCCACTGTTTCAGTGAATTCATTTCTTGCATGATCCCACAGGACTGAGTTTTGTGTTCCCCCTTTCAGAATGTAAATAGTTTAGCCCTGTGTGCTGATGCCTGATTCTCCCCAAGTGTGACCACCTGGCTGCCTGGGCCTTTTGAAGTTCCTGCTACAGCCTAGAGGCTCAGCACTGGGCATTTTCCACTTCCTCCTGTTTCCATTCCCTCGCTTTCATCTGCTTAACATTGTGAAAGTCCACACTGAGCATGTTGGAACCCTAGCATGACTCCTACCCCCACACAAAGATATCCACACTCTCCACGTTCCATAGACATTCTCTGCTGGAGAATCAAGGAAAGCAACATTGGAATCCTGGCAGATCTCCCACTGACAGAGCCCAACAGAACCACAGAAAAGGGGGCTGAATCACAATACAGATGTTTTCTGTTAAAACATTTTAGTAAGTTTATTTCCTTTGATGAGGTACTTGACTCAAAAAGAAACATCTCCAGAAAGTATCCATACATGTTTAGTAGTGGGATGGGCCCCTATCTTGATTATAGAGATGATTTTGGGGTGGGGGGGCTCCATTTGTTAAAACTTAACAATGTATACTTTAAATAAATGCAGCTTATTGTATGTTAATTACACCTCAATAGGGTTGTTAAAATGTGTGGGCTCCTGAGCAAACTTACCCTTCTGGTTTTGGGGGAGTGGTCTCTCACTGCCATTGTTTTATCTCAGAATTTGGTCAATAACATTCACACACCCATTTATTCACAAAGGGTAAGGCTGGCAATTGACTTGCCCTCTAGGGCAGGACAAAGCTGGCAGAGGTCTTAGGGAGAGGCAAACACTTCATATTGCATACAAAGTGATTGGAAAAGCCTGGCAAATAATCCAGTGACTTCTGACTCAGTAGATGGAATACTGAAATTATGATTTTTTAACATTTTAACAATAATAATTGACCACTTTTCAAGGAGCAGGTAGATTTATGTACATCC
>NW_027666588.1:0-43045 GCF_963455335.1 Martes martes
TAAAGCACCTGAGCCTACAGGAATACAAACTTGAAATGCACAGAGCAACAATCTCCCGGGACCCAGAGTTAGAGGCCAAACCTTCTCTAGGATAACCAGTTCTCTTTCCAAAGTTAAGAGCACACTCTGATATCCAAGTAAGAACAGGTGGGATTCCGAGCTGTTAAGCAGAACCTTGTTAAGTAGAACCTTGACATTTGCTAGTTATGATCTATTCACACCCAAGAAGAGGAGAGACTCTCTCCTGCTGTGGGAGAGAGCTCATGTTCTTCTGCCCCACGGGAAAGTCCTTATTATTCCCCCACCACAGTTTATCTCCTTTCTTCCATGGAAGGCACAGGTGGACACCAGCTGAATTCTATGTACAGAAAGCTTTCTGAAATAAACGAATGAAAGACTAATTGTTCGAAACCCAGGGCTGATGTTTTCTATATGCTTTTCCTCCTTGTGCCCTTCTAGACAAAATGTCCTTCTGGTCATTGGGGATGACCCTCAATGTATATTTTGCCAGCTTTCTGTGACCACTTTCGTCAGAGTCAGCAAGGTCTTGAATTTGCCAAAGAGAACTGCTACTAGAGTCAAAAGTGGAAGGAATAAACATGAATTCCTGCAGCGATGATATAGAACCCTACAACGGTATCCATGGATCCACCATTTTGCTTAACAACTCAAGGCAAAACTCCCAGAATGCTCCGGGAGCAGCCGTGTGTGACCACTCTCTCTTCGCCCCACCAAAGGGTCACATATCAGAAGGCTGCATTCCTGTCAGAATGACTGGTTACTGTTTCCCCAAGTGCCGGTTCAATGCAATAACTGACCTCAGAGAAACAGAACGGCACGGTGTAAGCGCTTGTCACCGTAAATGATCAGGAAACCATTACCAACTGATAGAACGGTTGATGGTACAGAAGTGATTACAGAAACTCCCCATGGGCCAGCTCAGCCGCCCAGGCATTCAGTGGCTGCCGGGTTGGGGCTGGGGCTCCATGAGAAGAAAAATCTACTGAGGGAGAAGAAACATGATGGTTTATTCCCTCTGGTTCCTATAACCCTTCAAAGTGGATGGTGGCGTTGGGATCCCCGGCCTGACATTTCAGTTCCAATATACTTAAAATAGATACATATATATTTGGCGATAACAGTGTTTCTAAAAATTGGGATGAACTGAAAAGTCAAAGGTAAATTAAATCTTGTTTTCCTGGACTAGAGGGATTTGCTGCTTAAATATATTCTAGGGTAGATTTTCTCTCTTAAAGAAGAGACATTCTTTAATAAAGGGACGCATCATTCTGAATGACCTTATAGGAAATTGGGGAGGGGGGCACATGTCCAGTTTCTCATGCATTTACTGAAAGTCGAGTCAACCTCTTCTGCTCCTTCGGCTCTCCTGGAGCAGGTGTTAGCTCGGCCTCACCCAGACTGAGTTGGAGGCATCCTGCCTCAGGGGCTCTAGTGAATTTCTTCTGTAGTCTTTGGAGGATGGCAAGAACCAGAGCCCCTGAAGCAGAGTGTGCATGGCAGTCTCTTCCAAGACCAAACCGGATCCAAGCACGGCGGAAGAGAAATGGTCTGAAAGGAGAACTGGGTGGGTTGCTCCAGAGAGCAGGACTTTACCGGCCCCACAGGCATTTGATCTCGTCCCTCTGCCTGCCTCCGTGTGTGGGAATCAGGTACCAGGAGAAGTGCCTCCGTAAATGGCTGCTCCCACCACTGGGGAGTCTTCCCGTGATGAAAAGCCTAAAACCTTATTTCTGAGACACTACACTACCCTAAACAGACTGCATGGGTATTGCAGAAGTTTAAAAAAAACTCTCACAAACAACAAAAAATTTGTCTCTAAATATATTTTCAGAACCCAGGCTCTGGAGTCTGACGACTTGGAAGCTAATCCTGGCTCCACTCTTCACAAGCCGTGCGCCCTTCTGCAAGTTCCTTAACTTCTCTGGACCTCATTGAACTCATGTGTAAAAAGCGGATAATAATTGTTCTTCCAACATAGGGTTGTTGTAAGGATTAAAGGAGCTGGTGTGCATAAGGCACGTAAAGTACTAGATCAGGGCCCCAAATTTCAGTATGTTCATCGGACTAAAAATGTGTGTGCCAAAAGGTTAACGATAGCAGCCTGAAGTTGCCAAAGGAACAAGTGATTTTTCTGGTTTTATTTCTTTGTGTGCTTTTTTAGTGTGTTTTCTCTCTTTTTGTTGCATTAGAAATTCATTTGTCATTGGAAAATAAATGTCTTTGATAAAAGGAAAAAATTTCAGTCACGCTCCCAGGGTTGTCTGACGACCACGGGCAAGGTGGAGAGGACAAGAGAGCCATGACAACAGGACAAGTGGGCAGAGGGATGAAAGGGAAGGTTTTATGCAGAGAAGCACTCCTGGGAGCCCTGAGGCTCTCTGGGTCACACAAGGTGAGGATTTCTAGAAACCTCCTTTTGAAGTGCTGGTCCAGCAGCCAGGAACGTGTGCCTGGTTTTCTCCCTCATCCCATGGACCTGGCCCGTCTCATGTCTTCCAGCCCTGATGCTCCCAAGGATAGGTCTAAAGGGCCAAGAAGAGCCAGCCCTCTTCCACGGGCAAGGCCAGCTGAGGCTGTGGTGGGGCCGAGGGTCAAGGCAGGCTTGCCCGGGGACCCTGCAGGTCTCCCCAGACCTCCCAGGCAGGAGCTGGAGCTGCCCTTCCTTCATTTGCATGTCTAGGTAATTACAACTCATAAAAGTATCTAACCCATTAGTTAAAACCCGGCCCCAGCATTTGACTCTGACCTCCTGCGGCAGCACGGGCCCCACGCTGACTCCATGCCGCCTGATTTGTCCTCAATTTATAAGCAGCACAACCTATAAATAGAAACCCTTTTGCTATGTTCCCCAGGAGGCATCAGCAGGTTTTCCAGCTTGTGTGTGTTTTCTTCTTTCTTTTTTTAAAAACCAACATGGGAGGCTGGCTCTCCCCCGCCCGCTCTCCTAGTTCAGTCTGGGGGCGCGGGAGTGGGCTCAGCCCGCCCCGCGAGCCCCGCGCCCCTTGCGACGGGCGCTCCCTCCCCCAGGCGGCCGCACTCACCTGTAGATCCTGTACCTGGTGGTGAAGCCCTGCCGGAAGCGCTCCACGAAGTCGGCGTAGTCCTGCGCGCGGTGGAACGGGCCGCGGTCGCTGAGGAGCCAGTCCAGGGGCGGCTGGCCGGCGGGGGAGGCATGCTGCTCGGGGAGCGCCGCGGCGGCCGTGGCCGAGACCGCCAGCACCCAGCCCGGGAGGCCCAGCGCCAGCAGGGTTGCCCATGGGGCCGCCGCCGGCCCGAGCCCTCTAAACCGAGTGCCGCACTGCCACCTCATGCTTCTCCCGGCCGGTTGGCTTCTTCATTCTCTCGCCACGCTCTCCCGCTCGGTGCCGCTCCTCCAGGGCTCCTGGAACTGGAAAAGGCCAACACCGAGACGTCAGGGGAGCACCCTGGCCTTCCTGCGCCCCGCGGCCCCCGCGCGTCGGGCGGCATGGGGCAGGGCCCCTTCTAGAAGGCCCGGGCGCCACCGCCACCTCTGCGTTCTGGGCCCTGGGCCTGATGCAGATTTTCTTGCAGTCTGAAAACGGTCCTCGAGGACACGCCACGGTCACCATTTTGCCGATGGGAAGATGGGGTTGAGGGCAGAGGAGGAAGGTGGCTCAAGTTCAGGCGGCTTTTAAGGGAAGAAACAGAATTTGGAACTGTGGTCATCTGACCAACCTTTACAGCACATGGCTTCTGTGTTTCCCATGTTGACGTAACACCATCTGCTGCTTCCGTCTTCCTCTCTCAGAAGGGGCCCCTTGTGTCAGTAATAGTCCCGCGGAGTGCGGGCGGCCTCTAGAAGCTGGAGGGAGGGTGAACAGCGACCCCACTTCTCAGGTGGCAGATTGTGGGGCAGAGAGGGAGTGGGGTCCATCGCGGCTATGAAGCAGGGTAAACTGGAGCTAATCCCCTCCCTTCTCTGGGTTCAGTTTTCTCTGATCAAGAACAAAGAGGCTTGACTACATAACATCCAAGACTCCTTCCAGTTTCCAAGAGCGGATCCCTTCTTTAACAGAAGGCCATGGAGGAATGGAGTTAGCCCGGGAGCCAGATGGCCCAGCAGCAGCAGCAGAGAGCAGATCTGTGTGTACCCAACACCTGTCGTTCGTCTCTCCCCATGGCATGAGCGCTCCCTGAAGGCAGGGCTGGGTCTCCTTCTAGCCTAGCTCCCGACAGCCCACAGCAGGCCTTTAGAGACCCTTTTGAAGGAGTGAATGAGTATGTGCCCCGTCTTCTCTGAGTAGAAGGGAAGGTGCCAAGAAAGCAGATTCTGGCCTTCAAAACTCTTGGCTGCCTGTGACTCCTCACAGGGCTTTGTTTCCCAGTGCCCGCCCTTTGCCTAAGAATAACGAGTCATCTGTATAAACCGCTGGACAGGAGCAGAGGACTGACTCAGACTGTGGGGGTCCTTACATTGCAACCATTCCTTTGATCTTTAACAGCACATGCTGTCAGAGTCTCGCCTAGCTCTCCTCCCCGACACCACTTCGGTGCTGGAATGTGCTAGAATGACTTCCAACCCCAGGGCCTGCAGTTTGTGGCTTTGAGGACTTTCTCTGCTGCCAAAACCAAAGATAGGCTCCCTGGGGATGAAGCAGGGGGTGTTAATTCTCTGGCACTTTCCAGGGTCCCGTCAGGGCAGGCCAAGTGGGCTTCAGTATTTGATTCACACCCCCTCCCAGTGCCCCCAGTGTACTCTGTAATGGCTCCAGTTCAACCAACGTCCCTCGGGCCAGTGTGAGTCCTGGAGAAGCCGCCCAGAGGAGGGTCCACATTAATGCTGGATACTCTTAGCTAGAGGCTAGCCAGAGGCGAGACACCCGAGCCTCAGTATTTGTGCTTTCAAAAGAGTTGCGGTCCCTGCTCATAAAGATGAAGGGACAGAAGCATGGGCATCTGCACCTTCAGAGTCACTCGTCCACTCCAGCTAGGAGGGACTGACCACCTACCATGTGCTGGGAGATTCCTAGACGCTGCCCCAGTTAATTCTCACAGCAAATTTGTGATAGAGCAGGATTGTTATCAGTTTCCTTCTCACTGGGATTCAGTGGAGTTGAGCTCGGAAGACGCAGGCGTGCAGTACGAACCTAGATCTGCCTCCATAACCAGGTCTTGCCAAAGAAGGCTGAGCTCCCTAAGGATCTGCGGCAGCAGCAAGACAGACCCTTGTTTTGTGAGCTGGTCAAGAGAGATGCCCAGAAGAAGAAGAATCAGGTCACACCTGCCCTACGGGGTCCGAGAATGTATTATAAAATTCTGATCATTAAAACAGGTGCTGCTGGCACACAAATTGGACAGACAGATCAATGGTGTAGAACAGATAGCTCAAAATAGAGCTTATTATAAACAAGAACTTAGAATATACACAGATATATAAAAACATTTCAGACTAATTGGGTAGGGGATGGAATATTTTAAACATCATATTGGGAAATTAGTTCCAGATGGATTAAAAAGTTAAATATAAAAAACAAAATCATAGAAGGAAGAAAAATCCCCAAGTGTTTTATAACAAGCAGTGTATTACTTTTAAATCAGGGGGAACGTGATATAAACTAAAAGGAGTCAGTCTTGCACAGGGTGGGTAGGAATTTCTTTTATAGGCTGTAATCTGATGAGGATGCCCAAAATATTTCTCATTTAATCATTCACACATTCATTTCTTGAGAAACATAAATTGGGAACTCCTAAGAACCAGACACTACTATGCTAAGCCTTGATAATATAAAAGCAAGGGCTCATTGCATTATCTGTTGGTGATTCATTCCTCTTATAGAATATTGCTCTGTTTTTAAAAGCATTATTGATGGAGGGAAAGGAAGAAGGTTCATGTTGGAGACTAGGGCTACTTGACACCGCAGGCCAAGGCAGCAAACACAGCAAAGTGGAAATGCACTGATGGGGGAAAAACACTATGGAAGGTAGGATTTGAAAACAGCCCCCAAGTTTCCCATATCCTTCTGTGCGTACCCTGCATAATCACCTCCCTTTGAGTGTGGGCAGGACCTATGAATACGGTGGGAAACTACTCCCATGATCGGATTACTAATCAGTTAACTTTGAGTCATTTAAAAGGGAAAGTATCTTTGGTGGGCCTGACCTAATCAGGAGAATGAGACCCTTTAAAAGAAAGGGAGGTGTCAGAGAGACGAGCTCCTGCTGACCTGGAAGAAGGCAAACAGTTATGCTGTGAACAGCTTTCTGGGGTCATGAAGCAAAGGTTTGCAGGTAGCCTGTAGGAACTGAGAACAATTCTCTGTCAACAGCTAGTAAGAAAATGGAAACTACTCACACTAGGACAAGAAAACAAATTCTGCCAACAGCCACATAAGCCTGGAAGAGAACCTTGAGCCCCAGGTAAAAACCACCTCCCTGGCTGACACATGGATTTCAGTCTGGTGAGACCTTAAACCAGTTTAAAACTTCTCTTTCTTAAAGAGAGATTTTTTAGTCAAAACGTTAGAGGACCCAGCTAACCCCTTCCCGGTACCACGAGATCGTAAATTTGTATTGTTTGATGCCACAAAGTTTGTGGTAACTCATTCCACAGCAATAGGAAAATGATACAGACAACATAAAAGATGGCGGTACTCCTGTCCCATTCTGCGCATGGCCTGGTCTGGTGAGGGGTTTCTGTGCTCCCTGAGGAATACCAGCTGTCATTTCCCATGTGTGAAAAAGCTAGCGTGGCCGTTCCCTGAACACAGTGAGGTTGCTCACCTCCCCCTCCCACCTCCCACCCCGTTGGGATGACAAACCCCACAAGGTCAGAGGTGAGAGATTTGTTTTTATAAGTTGGGCCTCACACACAGTCATTCCTCCAAGGTATGTGATGAACCAACCCCGTGCATTTTATAGAAGGATCACGGTGAGCCAGTGACAGCACATGGCCTTGGCCCAGCCCCAGAACCTCTTGTGCCCTGTGCTATCACTCAGGGGCTGTCACCTCCCCTACCAATCAAGAGTTTTCCAAGGACAGGTGTGAAAAGCTGTGTGCTCTTGGAAAGAAATGAGATCTGTTAAGTCAATGTGTGCTTCTTGTCATTCTGTGTTTGTAATTATGCTTTTTCAGAGCTCACAATGTGCTGGAACCTGCCTGCTTATAGGAGTATCAGCTTGACAATCAAATGGTTTTGATTGCTGGGCCAAGTCTGCTGAGAGCAGCAAGAATGCCTGAATTCTGTGCCGACTGCTCCTCTGATACACTTGGCCTTGGAATCATATGGTTTCCGCTTCATTGCTTTTCCGCAGGATCTAAAGACGTTTTGACTAAAAAATCTCTCTTTAAGAAAGAGAAGTTTTAAACTGGTTTCAAAACTTAAAAAAAAAAAAAAAAACTCTAGAAGGTATTCCTTTACCTTAAAAAAAAAAAAAAAAGACACCATAATTGCTTCATTGACAGTTGTGTGAAAATTAGGCTCTTTGAGGGGAACAGCTTTGGGCCATTTCCTGTTTATGCTCCACAAATAATATCAGTAGGAATTTGATAACAACAAATGTCCAGCAAATTTTAACTATCAAAATTCTCATGGCTTCTGGTGGTGTGGCTAATATTCAGTGGGTTAAAACAATTAACAGTTTCCCCATGATGCTTGCAAGGACCAGTTTACCCTAAAGCTAGCTATGTGAGTAAACCTCCATTTACATGTGAGGGTCTTTTTTTTCTTTTTTTTTTTAGATTTTTTAAGATTTATTTATTTGACAGACAGAGATCATCAGTAGGCAGAGAGGCAAGCAGAGAGAGGGGGGAAGCAGGCTCCACGCTGAGCAGAGAGCCCAATGCGGGGCTCGATCCCAGGACCCTGGGATCATGACCTGAACCAAAGGCAGAGGCTTTAACTCACTGAGCCATCCAGGCACCCCTACATGTGAGGGTCTTAATGTCAGGGCTGAGCTAGCTCCTTGAGGAAAAAAAATTATAAATTTACCTGTGAAAGCCAAATACTTCCATTTCACTTACACTATACTTAAGACAGAGTTTTACACCTACACCAATAATAAATTAGCTCTGGACCAAAGGCACAAGTAAAATAAGCTCATTGAGCCATGAATGAAATGGATTACGGTTTTGCCAATAGAGAAAATGAAGTACAGACAAAGTCAGGAGAAGTAGGCAGGGCAGCCTTCAAAATGGGCGAGGTTATGAGACCCAGAGCTCCACCAGTCTGACACTGTCAGCTAGCTGAGGACCCACTGGGACTGTGCTGCATCCTCCCGGTGGTCTCCATCTCCATTTACACTGGGTGTGTCGATACGCAGAGCAGTTATGATTTGGGACATCTGCTGCTCGTGCACTAAATTTTGGCGAGTGAGCCAGAAAGAGAGTCTCCTCTTTGAAAATCATTCTAGAGGAGAATCACCTACTGGAGGAGTTGAGGGTACAGCCAAGCTAAGCTACTGTTAGAAGCCAGAAGAGATGGAGAAATAGATGGGAAATTAATATTATAAGTAACAAAATTGTTAATGTCATTTAAAAAATGCAGCATAGGGGCACCTGGGTGGCTCAGTCGTTCAGCATCTACCTTTGGCTCAGATCATGATCCCAGGATCCAGGGATCGAGCTCCACTTCGGGCCCCCTGCTCCACAGGAAGCCTGCTTCTCCCCCTCCTATTTCCCCTGCTCATGTTCCCTCTCTCACTGTGTGTCTCTCTCTGTCAAATAAATAAATAAAATCTTTTTTAAAATGCCAGCATATTGGGGGCATCACGTTGCCTGATTTCAAGCTTTATTACAAAGCTGTGATCACCAAGACAGCATGGTACTGGCACAAAAACAGACACATAGACTAATGGAACAGAGTAGAGAGCCCAGATATGGACCCTCAACTCTATGGTCAAATAATCTTTAACAAAGCAGGAAAAAATATCCAGTGGAAAAAAGTCATTTCAATAAATGGTGCTGGGAAAATTGGACAGCTATGTATAGAAGAATGAAACTCGACCATTCTCTTACACCATACACAAAGATAAACTCAAATTGGATGAAAGGCCTCAATGTGAGAGAGGAATCCATCAGAATCCTAGAGCAGAACATAGGCAGTAACCTCTTCAATATTGGCCACGGCAACTTCTTTCAAAACATGTCTCCAAAGGCAAATGAAACAAAAGCAAAAATGAACTTTTGGGACTCATCAAGATCAAAAGCTTCTGCGCAGCAAAGGAAACAGTCAACAAAACAAAGAGGCAACCCACAGAATGGGAGAAGATATTCTCAAATGACACTACAGACAAAGGGCTGATATCCAAGATCTATAAAGAACTCCTCAAACTCAACACACACAAAACAGATAATCATGTCAAGAAATGGGCAGAAGACATGAACAGACACTTCTCCAAAGAAGACATACAAATGACTAACAGACACATGAAAAAATGTTCATCATCATTAGCTATCAGGGAAATTCAAATCAAAACCACATTGAGATACCACCTTAAACCAGTTAGAATGACCAGAATTAACAAGACAGGAAACAACAAGTGTTGGAGAGGATGTGGAGAAAGGGGGACCCTCTTACCCTGTTGGTGGGAATGTAAGTTGGTGCAGCCACTTTGGAAAACAGTGTAGAGATTCCTCAAAAAATTAAAAATAGAGTTACCCTATGCCCCTGCAATCACACTACTGGGTATTTACCCCAAAGATACAGATGTAGTGAAAAGAAGGGCCATCTGGACCCCAATGTTCATAGCAGCAATGTCCACAATCTCCAAACTGTGGAAGGAGCCAAGATGCCCTTCAACAGACGAATGGATAAAGAAGATGTGGTCCATATACACAATGGAATATTCCTCAGCCATCAGAAAAGATGAATACCCAACTTTTATATCAACATGGATGGGACTGGAAGAGATTATGCTGAGTGAAATAAGTCAAGCAGAGAGAGTCAATTATCATATGGTTTCACCTAACTTATGGAGCATAAGGAAAAACATGGAGGACATTAGGAGAAGGAAAGGAAAAGTGAATTGGGGGAAATCAGAGGGGGAGATGAAACATGAGAGATTGTGGACTTTTGGAAATACTGAGAGTTTTAGAGAGGACGGGGTAGGGGGTTGGGTGAGCCTGGTGGTGAGTATCGAGGAGGGCACAGATTGCATGGAGCACTGGGTGTGATGCATAAACAATGAATTTTGGAATGCGGAAAAAATAAATAAAACAAAACAAAAAATTGCCAGCATAAATCACTTAATATATGCATGGTGGTTACTGCTCATGAAGCACAAGATGACAAAATTATACTTGAACTTCATCTTCCAGATTTTATGTTCCCCTTTTGGCAGATGAACCTACTGAGGCCAGGAGTGGGTAGGCGAACTGCAGAAGTCAATCACGCGTTTCAGTGGCAGACCCAGGTCCACCTAGTCTAGACCCTGTAGTGGTTACACCTCACTGCCTCCCGTGTGGGGTGTGCAGCTGTAAAACTCTGTGTGCTTTGCCACTTACAGGTCGGTTGCCCTGGGAGCAAGTCACTTCCCTCTGGGAGCCTCCTTTTGGTCATCAGTGAAATGATTTAAGAGGTGAAATGATCCCTGGATCCTGCCCAATGCTGACATTCCCTAATTCTATGCAAATACAAGGGGCGCACATATGAGGGGAAAGGCATCAAAACTCTAGACTTCTTTGGGAGGAAACTCTGCTTCAGAAAGGGAGTGAAACATGGGAAGTGAGGTAGAAAAAACAAAATTCTTGCCCACTGGAGCAGTGACATTTAATAAAATGATTAGGCAGTGACATTAAATAAGTTTTCAAGCCATTTGAGTGGTTAATTGGCCAACTCTATGAGGAGATGTTTTCTTGAGTAACTTGGAGGGGGTCTGTGGTAAAAGCTCACAGGAAGTGTTATTTGTCCTCGCCCTCCACAACATCTTAGTGTGAAACCTCCCCTTTGACTGGAAAGGGAGGAATGACAGGATGTTGTGAGCTGGGGATTCCTGAAGGGGAAGGTGGATATGCAGGCTGTCAGCTCCCATCAGTGACTCGCGTTCTCCCCTCCTGTTGGCATGATCTGTCAGCCTCCACAGAGACCAGCCACGGCATTTTTACCCCAATCCTACGCTCCTGGTTGCACTTCTGAGAGCAGTCTTGGCCATCATTCCCCGGGTGAGCCCATGCAGATATCACCCCCACCCCCGACTGCCATGTCCTCTCCAGGCTTCAGGTTTACCCCCAGCACAAGCCTGGCCCGGGCGAGCTAAGTTTGCTGCATTTTCCAACTGCTGGTCAGGAAATGACTTAAAATAGGTGAGGCAGATGGAGAGCCTCCCTGCATAAAATCAGGCGAGCAAGATTAATGCTTATTTGTGCAGAGGTAAGAGCTAATTATCATGGCTGTTTTCTAAATGTTCTTACATTCCTCTGAGCCCCTGAAGCGGAGAGGTTAGAAGAGGGGAAGGGCCTTGCCGGAGGTCACTCTGCAGGGAAGCAGAAGGCAAACTCAGACATTCCGACTCCAAGACATCTAACTCAGCTGGCCGCCTCCTCACACACTTCTGTCGGTCGGTCAGTGATTAAGCGATTCTGACACACAAGGAATGTACTAGGTGATGGCACGTAGTCTCATGAACAGCCCCAGCACTTGGCCTCACGGAGGAGGAACAAAACATAGGATTTGGGGGTCCTGCAATGAGTTTAAAAGAATAATATACACACATACATGGGCGTACGCCCCCCCCACATGCACACACACATACATGCATACACACATGTGTACACACATGCATGCATATACATGCATATATACGTGTGCACACACATATACACATGCACACACACATGCATGCATACACACGCTTTAGTGACATCAGACCTCGTGGGCTCCATCCCCTCAGGGCTTCAAATTTATGGGTTTCCGCTCTTCACTTATCAAGGCCAGACTCCTCTGTCCGTCGCAGAGGCTTCCTACTTGCTGGCCAGATGTCCTTGGCACTTTCCTTGGAGAGACAAGCTAACGGTCAGGTTTGCCCATGGTCTCACATGATAAAGGTCAGGTCACCACGTGCAGACCAGGGAGGCCCCTCAGCCCCAGAGCTTATCTTGGGGCCACGGGGGTATCCAGGAGAGGGAAAGAAGGCACTGCTGAGCAAACAGAACCTCTAAGGGAAAAAGGGCACATTGCAAAGCCTTTGAATCCTGATCTCCATGCAGATTAACCTTCCTCAAAACCATTTCCATCATACTCCTTCATGAAACAGCAGCAGCTCCTGTGGTGCGGAACACAAATCTGCCCTCCCCTGCCCCGCACTGAGACCCCCACCTCTGCCCAGCGCCGAGACCCCCAACTGCCGCCCCGTAGTGGGGGGGCTACAAGCCAGGTCAGATGCCTGGCTCCTCCGCTTCTTCATCTGCTGTATGTATATATATATATCTATATATGTGTGTGTGTGTATATATATATATATATATATATATATATATATATATATATGTATAGTGCTGGCTCCAAGTCTCTGTCCCCTTCTTCATCTGCTGTATGTATGTATGTATGATTGATATATATATATATCTCCCTTATATACCTCTCTCTCTATATATAGATATATATGTATCTACTTTATATCCTCCTTTATGTCATATATATTATATATATGGCATATATTTTATATATATAATATATATGTAACATATATATATTATATATGAGGAGGCACAACAGTGCCTTTCTCATAGGGTTATAGGGATTAAATGAGTTAATATTTGCAAATATTTGCAAAGCCTCTAAAAAGTACGTGGCCCATGGTGAGTGCTGTGTGTGTGTTCATTGTTCTGCCTTCCAGATCTTCTATGTAGATTATAAGAGCCAAGAAGAGCCCACAGGCGTCCCCTCATCAATGTGGGTTTTTGTTTTTGTTTGTTTGATGTTGTTTATAGATAAGAACCCTGAAGCCTGAGAAGGTAAAGTCTCTGCTGAAAAAAGTGTCCTCGTTATGCTTTGGGGGCTCTCTACAGCTCACTCTGAGTGACTTCATTGGTCCTCCTCCCCAGGCCTTTGGTAGTTAATGACCGCGGAGATGGCTGGTCCTTTTGCCTATTTCTGGCCCTTTATTATCTGGCTGTGGGATTCACCACTGTTGTCATCTCTGCCTTCCTTTCCTATCATGAGTCTGTGTCTGTCTGTCACATCTTCTAGACTCATCTTCTCCAAGAAACTTCCCAAAGTGAGGCTCTGCATCATTAACTTTGCCTTCCTATAGTCTTTTGGTCCCTGATTAATTTCCACTTCATCATGTCATGGAACTGGGGGGACAGGGTGAGATCCCGGAAGTTATCCAGTGGTTCCCCACAGACTGGAGGGTGTAAGGAGTATACGTGTTGGCAGGAGTCAGAGGGAGGGGTGTAGAGACAGAGAAGGAAATAACTGATGTCCTAGGTGGGGGTATATTTGTATATTTTTGAAATGTTTTGCAGATCCCTCAAAGAAATTTTGATACAACTCTCCAGGGCAAGCCCGTGATGGAATCCCCTTCACAATGGACAACAGGTGAGAAAATGTAGGACCACAGAGGAGCAATGAATTATTCAAAGTCACATTGTTGATTTGGGGCAAATCGGGACATGAGCCTGGTCTCCCAACACCAAGCCTAGAGCTCATTCTGTCTATTTCACATACGTCAGTGATAAATTGATATTTGCAAGAGTCAGAACCGGTGAGTTCCAGAGCTACCTTCATCATCATCATCGCCAGTTACTGTGAGGGTATCAGTTACTACATGCCAAACACTGGTCTACAAACTTTCCATTCATTGACTCATTTAATTCTCATAAAACCTGATGAAGTTGATGTTGTTATTATGCCCATTTTACACAGAGGAAAACTCAAGAATGGAGAAGTCAATGACGCTCTTACAAGAAATTCCTAAGTATGGTCAAAATGACCTAAAACCTAAAATCCACAGACTTTACTCTGACAAGGAAGCTGTAGTTATCCTAGGTGCTTCTAGGTCACTCTCATTTAAGAAATTGCTATAGATTGATGAAAAGCTTAAAATCCTAGAGTTTACAAGTAGGACACATCAGAAATCATTTTCCTGCCTTGGATAAAGACATTTAAGCCTTCTGCTCTGGGAAAAGGTCACTGGCTCCTGTTTAGATAACCAGTCAGCATGGCCTTACGAGAAGGCTGTTCTATTTCATGTCTATGGTCTTAAAAAGCATAAGGTCAGACGTGTTCCCCCAACATGGGCCCAGGTGAACAACCCACAGTCGCTGGTTTCCTGCCTACCCCTGAGTTACCCTGCTCTTCCCTCAGACCCCCGAACCAACCGGGCCTGTGCTCAAGTTCCCCATCCCCTCCCTTCTACCCAATCTTAGCATATGCATCTCAGGTAAGGGGTTCGTGCCCTTCCCAACTCCTGCACCCCTAGCCCTCGGCTCCCCTACTTGCTGTTGTAGGGGGGATAGACCTCCAAGAAGTGCCTACCCTTTTGCTTAATTCTGAACTGCCCACCCCCCAAGCTCTTTTTGTGTTCCTCTTTATGTGTGCTGGCCAAAGGTTGGCCCTCCTGCTACCAAGATCATACCCATGGGTACCAGCCTCTGGGTAGGCCCAGCCATCATTTCTGGGTCCAGCTACTGAGTCATTCACTCCAACCCCTAGCAGACAGCTGGTTCCATCCCCCAGGGAGCAAACTTTCTCTGTCTCTGCCTCCTTCCCACCAGCCTCACTTCCATCGTTTAAGCCCCAGCCCACTTCCCAGCAGAGCCAGGCTCTGTATACACACAGCACAGTTTAACTGTTTCTTTCAGGCCTGGGAAGCCAAAATAAACCTAAGCCAATGACATAGAAAGTGCTCACCACTGGGTGGACGTTCCAAAGGAGGGGGGCTGATGAGCAGCTCTCCATTCTGACCCTCAGTGCTCAATGCTACACTTGCTCTTGGCTTTCCACCAGGCCTGTCACTGAATCTGAACTTTTAACCCAATCTCTGCCCTCTTTGGGCCTTGGCACGGAGCAGAATGTAAAATGATAATGCCCTGAGCTGTGCCAAACAGCACCGAGCTCCTGAGATGTTACAGAGGCAGCTGTGACCAGCAAACACATTGTTTCCGGGATGGTGTTTGTAAATATATGAGTCGCCTGACAGCTTGTGGAATTAAATATAGATGCTACATCACAGACTCCAGCTAAAATAAACTATATGCTGCTCAATGAATGTCAATAAGTACATTGAGAAAGAATCATTATCCCTTTTTTGTAGCGCAGTCCAAGAAACTCATCGCTAAGTGAGTTTTTTGGTTTGCTTCATGATGAAGGCGATGTTTTCCCCACACAGGCTTTTGAGGGCTACTGGCGGGCAGCTGTGGGGAGGGGGGTGGCATGAGGTGACAAAGGGGCACGATAATAAGGTGGTTGTGTTGGGGTGTGGTGTGTATGGAGTGCTGGCAGGAGCCAGCTTAAGGTTCCCGATCCACTAAGAAATCTGGTAAGCCTTTGGGATTGCTGGCTTCGAGAAACCATTTCTAAAAGTATGGTCTGAGTTGGTGTGGAAAGATCTGATGGAAAGCAAGCTTACCCATCATTGCCAGTCCCCTCTTCTGTTCTTGAGCCAAAAGACTTCCCTTCCCTTACACTGATTTTTACTGGTTGCTTGTGGATTAGCATCCTTTTAAATGAGTGATGGGGGGAGCTGGTGTTCTCACACTGAAATCAGCAGCCTGAAGCAAGGTTCTGAGCGCTCATTCAGTCTTCAGCTGAGAAGGCTTGTTGCCATGTACCCTTGGGCGTGAGGCAGAGCCCACGCTGCCCAGATTGCCAGGACCCCCACCCTGCCCAAGGAGGTGGCGCACAATGAAAGATGCTTTGGATTTGGGGCAACTTCCGGTCGGACAGTGCTGTCCAGAAGAATGAAAGTTTTCCTTGTGATGATCCTTCTGAATTTATGTAGTTGCCATATTGTTGCCAATTCAATTTATTTGTTTATTTGGGTTCTTCTCCAATTCTTTAATGCCAAGTTCTTTCTCCTCTACAAAGTGGAACTGTAGGCTTAGGTAGCCTGCAGCGGCTTGGACACTGTCTGGGTCCTCATGAAAAAGGTTTCAGAGCATCCCAGGGAAGAGCTGGAGTGATCTTCTAAAAATCTTAATTCCATCTTCACTCTGGCTCATATTGCCACTGACTACCTAAACTATTTTTGACAAATTAAACCCTCTGTAAGATGTGCTAATAAGTTTCCCCACTTCCTTCCTTTTAGGAAAGCTAATAAATAGCTACTCATTCATCCAACTAATGTTTATTGGACAAGGAACACTCAGCTAGAATGTAAAATGCATGAAGGGGACGGTATAAGGAAAGGCGAGAAGGTAATGCTCGGATTTCTTTGAAAGAAAGGTGAGTGCAAATCCTTGAAATAATTCTCTTACAGCCAGGCTTATTAGCCAAAGCCACATTAGGCAGATTCTGTGCTGACCAGGATTTGCAGATGTCCACAGCTCAGTGACAGCTGAGGCTTGACTCTGCAGCTCCTGATTCAAAGCTAAAATGATTTTCAGCCTAATTTTGAATTGTATCATTGATTTTCAGTCCAGATCTTTGGAAAAATAGTATAGAGGAACTCCTTAAAATTTTTAAATTAAATCAAACATTCCATCCCTCAAACATAGTAACAGAGAATGCAGTTATAACAGAGCCAACCATTTGTTCTGGTGGGTCTCTAGAGCACGTGTGTGTGTGTGTGTGTGTGTGTGTGTGTGTGTGTGTGTGTTTTTGCCCCCATGGGACCATCTCAATTTCTAGAGGAATATTTGGTTGTAACAACTTGGAGAGAGGTGCCTTTTCTAGGGTGTCAGCTCGGGTAGATGTTAAGCAGCCTAAATGCACAGGACCGTTCTCTGAAACAATTATTCCCTGACCCCAAACGTCAGAATTGCTGAGGTTGAGAAGTTCCGACTTATACCAACAAATTCTAATGATCCCAGACTCATGAAGTACCTCTGAATAATGGAGACCAACTTTTAAGGAAAGTTTTTCATGTATATCTAGTTTGCCAACCTATGTTATGGCAGCGAAGACCAAAATTACTCATCCTCACAAACCCTCCTTCTAAGCCTCTTGTTTCAAGCTTAATTGGTCCTTGACAACAACGACAACAAGAACAGTTACAGGTCCTATGTATTGATTGTTTATTTCCAATTGGGCTAAGCACTTTACTATCAATAAAGTAGGTATTACTAATCCAGGAGTGATTACTATAAGGAAAATGAGATTCTAAGAGATTTAGAAACGTGTACAACTAACTACCTTCCTTCCTTCCTCCCAATTCAGTCAAGAAACCCATGGGCAGGCCTGTGCAGGGAGGTGAACTAGGAAGGATCTGAATCCATGTAAGGTAGGTGGCTGAGTGTGACAGCAGCCCAGTGGAGTCAGGAAATTGGTTACATAAAGGGCGATTTAGCCAATAAGTAAATATATTAAGGATAACAGGAGCTAAATTTCCCATGGTCAAAGAGGGGAATTATAAACATGGAATGAACAAACACTAAAATAAACCCTATGGTTTATTGGCCTTAAGACTAGAAGTATGAACTTGTGTTTCTAAATAGAAGTAGAGAAATGGAAGGACAGACAGAGAGATGGAGAGGTTGACAGATGAATAGATAAGGAGATAGATGTCTGATAGATATAGAAGTGTTGAGTGTGGCTAAATGTGAGATGATATTCTGGATTGGATTCTGGAACAGCAAAATGGATATTAGTAGAAAAACTGATGTAATCTAAATAAACTTTGTAGTTTAATTACTAGTGTTGCACCAATGTTAATTTCTTATTTTTGACACATGTGCCATTGTTATAAGATATTAAAATTAGGGAAAGCTGGGTGAAGGATACACAGGAAGTCTGTATTCTTTCTAGCTCTTCTATAAATCTAATATTAACCCAAAAAACAGTGTTTATTTAAAATTAAAGTGCATGGGGCGCCTGGGTGGCTCAGTGGGTTAAGCCTCTGCCTTCAGCTCAGGTCATGATCTCAAGGGTCCTGGGATCAAGCCCCACATCAGGCTCTCTGCTCAGCAGGGATCCTGCTTCCCCCCTCTCTCTGCCTGCCTCTCTGTCTACTTGTGATCTGTCTGTCAAATAAATAAATAAAATCTTAAAAAAAAATTAAAGTGTATATATGCATACACACACACACAAATACATTCCCTTGTGTATGACACATACACACATACACACACACAAGCCATCTCTCCCAGTTCTGTCCACCCCTAATATGTCTAATAGGGCTCACCTCATTTTAAGATCTTAGTTTCTAAGTCCTGTTCTCTACCAAAAGGAATCAGGGATCCTTGGAGAAATGGATTATCACAGCCTGTGGCAGTTAAGATATAACATGAACTTGGAACCTCTTTTTATGACAGAAACATTGGTGTCCTGGCAAATGTTTAATAGCCAGTTCTCTGGAGGAACAAGTTCTGGTTGTAGTATTTGCCAGTTTCCATGGTGTAAATACTCACAACATGCCTGATTCCAAGCTACCAACTTGATGTTAATGATACAGATTTCCTGAAAAATTTGCAATGGGCTTCTCCAAGCTAATGTAAGCCGGCTCCAGCAAACCACTGGATCTATATATCTATATATCTATATAGATATATATTATATATATTAATTATAGATAGATAGATTTTATATATATATATACATACACACACACACACACACACACACACACACACATACATACATATAAAGAAGGATAGATACATGTCAAAAGGACACAGAGCCAACTTGAAAAGTTTCCCTTCCTCCCTCAATTCTGGGACAATCTGAACATCAGAATAAGTATTAGTAGTAATGGATTATACACCTTTGAGTAAATAAGAACCTATGAGGCCACATTATTTACACATATATATACCTGTACTACAGGGTGGGGGGAAACCTTATCTTGAATAGAATGCCAACTAATAAATATAGGGAAAAATGATGGAGTTAGAAAGTCATCATTTAGGAATTATCACAGTGATAATCCATTCAGGCAAGAAACATAAATCAGTGCTAAACTGTGAAATACCCCATTCTTCATCAGAGGAGAATATTTCACAGTCTCAGAATATCTTTCTTGACATACTTATTAATTATACAAAGAAAAATATAACTTTGGAGTGGACAACCTGACAGCCCCCGTTTTACCCTAGTGATCCAAGTTCACATCAGCAGAATGTAGACAAAGAGAAATCATGGGAGATCACATCACTTCTCTCATACTCTAGCAGAAAACCTTAACTTGAATTCAGCATGAGGAAACATCACACAATCTAAATTGAGAGATATCCTACAAAATAATGAGCCAGTAATCTTCAAAAATGTTAAGGTCACAAAGGTCAAAGAATGACTGAGGACCTAATTGTTCCAGATTGAAGGGCACTGAAGAAAGAGACATGGCAAGTATGAGCAGGGTACAATCCTGGGTTGGCTCTTTTGTTATAAAAGACGTTATTGGGTCAGTTGCGAAACTTCAATGGGGTCTCTGAATAAAGGGCATATGGGAGTTCTTTGTACTCCTGTATGACTTTTTTATGAGATTGAAATTATTTCCTTGTACAAAGGAAAAAGGAAAAAAGAAATTCATACATGATTACACAATTCATGCAGCCAACATTGAAACCATTGTTTTTTATTTTTAGCTCTGACTCCTGCGCTATTTACCAATCCATGATTTGAAAATATGTTTGTCTATGGAATTATGGAAGGATACGTAAGATTGAGACAGATCCTTGTTCTAAGACAAACAGACTCTGATCCTTCACATCTTAGAAGATAGAACTAGAGACTTGCTACACGTGGCTGTATCCAGCATTGTCCAATAAAAATAGAATGCAAACAAAACAGATATGGTAAACTTATTATCAGCAACATTAAAAAGATAAAACAAAATAGAGCAGTTAATTTTAATAATATATTTTCTTTAACCTAGTGAATCCAAGATACTGTCATTTAAAGTAACTTTGTATGGTGACAGATAGTAACTATACTTTTCATGGTGAGTATTTCATAATGTGTGTAATTGTCAAATCACAATGTCATATACCTGAAACTAATTTATATTAGCACAGCAACTATACCTCAATTAAAAAATAAAATAAAAACACAAAACTTTGTCATCTGAACAGGTACTTAATTTAAGAAAATTATTACCAAAATATTTTCTGTGTTTTTTTTTCACACTGATTCTGAAATCTAGCGTGTATTTATACTTACAGCACACTTCAATGTCTAATTTTTCATCAGAAATACTTGATTCTTTATTTAGATTTGAAATAATTTACAGTTGAAAAAGGAAATCACACACCCAACTTATTCCAAGCATACTTAAATTTTTTTCTGTTACTCCAAGTGAGTATAAGTTTTGAAAATTAAAATTACTTGAAATTAAATAAAATTTCAAACCATGGTTTCTTAGTTGCACCAACCACATCATAAGTGCCCAATAGCCACATGTGGCTCACAGCTACCATATTGGACCACACAGGGCTGGATGGATCTACAAGTCACCCGCTCCTCTGTATCCCTATACACGCAATTTGCTCACACCCTTCCCAGGTACAGAGACACACTCTGACTTTATATGGAGGGGTCCGCTCTTTTCGTTCTGTTGCTGTGAGCATAAAGACTTTGAGTGAAGCATGGTTCCACACAAGTGAAGGGACCAGAGGTCCTGGCTCCTGGTTTTCTACCTGTAACTCCTAAGTTAGTCTCCTTCAAATCATGGCTGCCTCCGGACTGGCACTTAGGTGAATAAATAGGGGAATACATAGCAGGACAGTGCCACAAAGGAAAGTTCTTTACAACTGAGAAGCATGAGACAGATGTTCATCGCTCGGTGTAGTTTTATTATTAGAGGCCAAAAGCAGTGGACACTGTCATCAGTATCATGATGAATAATCATCAGTTCATGATTTTGAACATGTCCACGTATTTATTTTAACGTCTCCATAGTAATCGTAAAAAGATGCACTGCTCTCTTCCAAGCAAACCTCACACACCTGCCCTGCAGAATGAATTAGAAAGTATCTGCGAAGCTGTGCTCTCCTGAGAGAAAATTGTTGCAAGTACATTTAGATTGGTAATCGCTGCCAAGTGCTGCAATCATGGATACATATTCTTTGCTTTGTTATGATTTTATGTATTTCTAAGTTTTCTACAAAACAATGCATTATTTTTGTAATCAGAAAAAAAAAAAAAACCCTTTTCTCATTGAAAACTAATTGAAGATACGAGGCATACTGTTCTGTCTCTATTTTTCCCATCATCCATACGACTGAGCAAGACCCGAGTCAGCCATTCTGGCTGGAGAGCTTCAGCCACCAATTGGAACAGCGGGTCAGATAATCCTTCCATTTCCAACCATCTCAGCTGCTCACACTTGGTTGCTCCACTTGTGTGAGGCGGAGCTGGGGTTTAGTGGAAACAAACAGAAACAATTCATCACACTCATTCACAAATGTCGCCCCTTCAGGCTCCTTCAGCTCTCTCCCTGCCCCTCCATCCTTGACACTCTGCCAGCTCTAGAGCCTTGTGCTTATTCAGTCCTTGGCCATGCTGCCTGGGGGGTGGCCCAGGCAGATCCTGGAACTGGCAGTGGTGATTCAGCAGGATGGGGCTTTGTGTCTCACTCCATCCATCCTCGCTCTCTCCCCTAATGAGCGCCCCAAAGGCAGGAACTGCCCTCCCGACATCACAGCTGGCAGGGAGGACCTGGGGAGCAATTACCCAGATGTTTTCTGGGCTTCTTGTCCCCTGAAGTTTCAATTAAAGATGCTCTCAGTTCTTGTGTTTTGGTTTTTTTCATCCCCACTTAGAACACTCCTATCCCCTAGAGGGGTCACTGCCTGCCATGGTGCAGACTGTCCCAGCGAACACCAGACACGCCGTGCATTCCATAGTCAAATCCCATGCCTTCCTGTGTTGTTGAGCAGAACACAACCTGCGCAATCATACCCAAGGTCCTGCCAAGGCCTCCGTTTTCTCTGAACCTCCATGGTGACAGTGCAGTCACCCTCTTGGTGATGCAGCACAGTCTCAAAGGGGTAGACAGTAAACCCAAGAAAAGACCCAACAGGCAAAGAGTAATGGGGTAAGCTTGTCTGACCATGGGAGACATCTCTGCGTACCATCAACACACCCCCAGGTAGAGTTCCCCCTGAGGTGGCCTGACAGACTTAAAACATTTGGGGTCATGATGCACACAGGGAGCATCGGGGAGGAGGGGCTGGGGAGTAGTGCACACGTTTTATAGATTTGGTGCCTGGGAGCTCTTTCTCTGAAGGGCAGTGAGCAGCAGTTAGCAGGTCGTAACCGTCACCACAACTGGCACAGAGGGAATGGTTAAGCGCCCTCCTTAAAATACTTATCGTCCATTTTCAGTTTTGATTCACTCACAGACACAAAGCAATCCCACTCCACGCCTCCCCAAATGCCTTTCAACATTGTTCTTGAACCTACCCACCCATAGCCCCACACCCTGTTCCAGGAACATCACTGAGCTTGACTTCTCCAAAACCCACAGCAACTGTCCAAGCTCCAAACGAAAGGGACCTTCCAGTACCCATCGCTAACACCCATTGACTAGCAACTGGGTTCCAGACTGTTCTCACTGTTTTATGTACAGTTTCCCTAGATCCGCAGGACAAAAAAATAGCATCATGTCCGACTGTCATTTTACCTGTACGGATGAGGACATGAGGAACTAAAGAGATGAAGTCGTTTGTCGGGGTGCCTGTGTTTTATGGCCGGGGCGGGGTGTCTGGATCTAGAGTCAGGTTGTAGCCACTCGGTTCCACCCTCCTCTGTCCAATTCTCCCTCATCGTCCTGGCTCCTTCACACCTTCAGGCGTGGCCGGACTCTCCCCTCTCACTTCTCTCTCCCGTTGCTTCCATCCGTCTGCCTTCTCTTACTTTTGCTGCCTCCCCTCCAAAAGCAGCGTCCAGATCCACACCCTCACTCATACCATCCTCCGTCCATTCCGCACGGGTCTATTCCCTCCGCCCTGCCCGTTGGGGAGAGGAACGAACGAGGAAAAAATAGTAATGATCGTGATAGAGAAACATCCCAGGAAGATGGCGACCGCCTCAGCAAACTAACATCTGGAATGCTAGTTGTGTGCAAAGGCCCCTTGTTTCATAGAGGGAAGAACTGGAGACCAGAGTGGGATTACAAGGTTGAGGCTTATGTGGCCAGTTAAGGGTGACCTGGGATTAGAATCTAGGCAGGTCTCTGCCACCCAGCCCAGAGACCCTTCATTGAGCCCCACTCTTCCGACAAGACCATGGTTCTAACAAGATCCGAGGACTTTGTTAGGGACTTCCATATGCCCACCCACACATACCCAGATCCCAGGGTGACATTTATTTTTGGCAGCCGACTTTTCCCCTTCAAAGCCTCTTTGTATCCTTCCTTTCTACCTTCCCTTTGTCTTAGGCTCTGAGTTTTCTCCAAACCTGTCTTCTGTCTACCTGCCCACCTGTGATCTTGGTTTTGCTAAGCTGTTAACCCTCTGGGTCTAGGTAACATCTTTTTTCTTCCATAGAGTTGTTTTCAGCAGGATACAAAGGCCATTAGTAAATCAATAACCCTTTATTTAGAAAAGGTTGGGGGAGGAAGGGACCTGGAGTTTTTAATTCAGATCTAGCAACTCCTGGGGCATTATCAGAAGCATTCTAAAATTAGGCCTTTGAAAAGCATGATGCTGCAGCTGTTGGAACTTGATAGCTTCCTGCCCATAAACGGGAGCAGCTTGCTATGGGTGGGATCATTAGCTGAGTTCTCCCTCTCCTGCGGTCCGGTCCGTCTGGCTTCCTCTGACTCCAGTGCCATATGCATCGTCTACTGCTTTGGAGCTCTTTGTGTTATTCTTGCGTCCTCTCCCTCCTCTCCATTCATCACTTTCCTGGGCTCCGCACGTGGCCTTTTTCTTCTTTCTAGGAATCTTTGCATTTCCATATATCAGTGTGTTTCCATCCAGTGCAGCAAATACTTCTGTCAGTGCATAGTCTCATTTATCAATGGAGCTATGCTGAGCATCCATAAGCACGTACCTTTCTGACAGGTTTACAAAGACAATCCTCCAAAAGTCAGCACATCCCCTAGGACCCATCATGCGTCCTCCCACCTTTGAGGACTCCTATCATTGTTCTGTTCTCACTCCTGTTCCAGCCCAGCTGTCTACGGGCAGAAAACAGACATCGATCTCCAGACAAATGTGGGAATGGGGCAAGAAAGGTGATGGCGTGACCACACACTTAAAGGCCAATGTCATGCTGTGTACAATAACACACTTAAGACTTGAGCATATAACGTTGGAATTCTGCATTTCCTTTGATCTAGCAAGGATAGATTATCTACATCTGGATAATTATTTTAAAGATGTGTGCAAAGATTCTACTACAAGGATGTTTATTGGATGACCATGGGGAAGAGAGAAACTGAGAGCTATTTATGTTTTTTAACCTATTATTAATTACCTGTTAATTATGTATTACTGTGTAGTAAAACTTAAGTGGTCAAAAATAAGAAAAAAAAACATTTACTATCTCACACAATTTCTGTGGGTGGGGAATTTGGGTGGTTCTGACTGGGTCAGAGCAATGGGTCTCTTACAAGGTGGTAGTCATGATGTTGGCTAGGGCTCCAGGCACCTGAAGGTTTGGGGATAGAAGAAGTCTAAATTGGTTCACTCTCAAGGTTGGCAGGTGGGTCCTGGCTCTCTGAAGGAGGTCTCCACTCCCCCTCACATGGACCTCTCCAAAGGATGGCTTGAGTATCCTTACAACATGGAAACGGCTTCCCTCAGAGTGGGTGCTCCAAAAGTGAGCAAAGCAGAAGCGGTCATAACTTTATGACTTAGCCATAGAAATCACACACCACAATTTCTGCCATATGTATTGCTCACAGAGACCAAACATGATGCTCTGGAGGAGGGGTCTACACAACGGTGTGGATACCAGGAACTGAGACTCATTGAAAGCCATCTTGAAGGCTGGCTACCACATATGGGGAACAAACTTCGCCAAGAGAAGGAGCCCAGAATTCTTTGTACTGTGAATCTGAGAGAAGAACAAAGCTGGTCTGGCCCGGTTAGTTCTAGACTTCTTTGTTTTTGCCAGCTGTCTGCATGCCGCGGATATGCATTCTGCCTGCTCTCTGTCATCCAATAGACTTAGCAAGCGGGCCCTGCTTCCGTGGCATGGCAGTCGGCTTGCAGGGGGAGCGATGGGAGGGCTTGTGCATCTAAGCCGGATTTAGTTCCAGATCTAGGTCATGTTCTCTACTTCTCTCTTTCAAAAATGAAGCTCATCTTTACCTGTGTCTTATTCCTCCATTTGATCCCCAAGTTCTGAGTGCTTTTTATTGACCCGTCACATTCCCAACTGTGTTTTTGATTTTAAAATGCAATCCTTATACTAGGGGAAAATTTAGAACACCTAAATGATGTAGAATAGATCGTTTGGGCAAATTATGGCATAGCCATATAATTCAATATAATGCAATCATTTAAAAGTATGCTATATAAGAATATTTAATGATGCAGAAAATTATTTAGGATATATTAAGAATACAGGATATAAAACAGTATGCAAGTTGTTATTGTTAAAAATAATGTATATCTGCTTAAAAAAGAATTCTAAGGTTTGTATATATATATATGTATGTATTTATATATACACACACATGCACACACACACACTAATTGTAGTTATCATCAGCTGGTCGGTTTTGGGGGTAGTTAAAATTTCTTTCCTTTTGGCTAATCTGTTTTTCCTAAATTTCCTACATTTTACGCTCATTACCTCTGTAGTGAGGAAAAAAGGAGAAAAAGTTTGCAGATGCTAGTTTGGGGGTTCAATTAAAAGTAATTAGAGTTTTCTAGCATCCTTTATTGGAGAGAGTCAGGCATTTGAGTGACTCCCAGCCCATTTCCACAAGTTCATTTGACACCACTAACTGATGCCACTTTCATCAACATGTTCTTTTGTTGGCTTCCTTGACACCACACTTTCTGTTTTTCTGTTTTTTTTTCTGCTTTCTCTCTGGCCACTCCTTGCAGACCCATACTCCTACACCAAGTGATTACATGTTGGGGTTTCTCAAAGCCCAGCTCCAGGCCCTTTTCCCCTTTCCCTATATGCTTTACCCTGGGTGGCCTCACCCACATTCATAGCTGTTCAAGGCAGTTCCCCATAGATCATAGCAGAGTCATGCCTCAAGCCCAGCCTTCCCTCATGAGCTCACAGGATTTGTGTATACAACCTAAGTACTTTAACGGATGTCTCAAAACTTTCTCAAGTCAATAAATCCAAAATCAACCTCGTGATCTTAAGTGGTTTCCTATCAAAGTCAAGGGGAAAATAACCCATCTGTTCTTGTGGTTCCCAATCCTGGTTACACACCAGAATCATCCAAAAAGCCTTTTAAAAAATACCAAAGCCTGAACCCCCAAAGGTTCCCATTCAAAAAGATGGGGTCAGGCCCTGGGGTGAGTATTTTTTAAAAGCCCCTTCAAAGGATTTTAATGAGTAGACAGTGTTCAGTGGCACCGATCTACTCATTCAATAGAAACCTCATAGTAATTTTGATATCTTCCTTTTTCTCATCCCTGAAGTATAACCATTCACTAAATCCTATCAATTTGACTTCTAAAATACTGCACTAAGTTAACCATAAGTCTTTGTTCTCACTGCCACCACCTTAATCTAAACTATCATTTCTCATCTGGACTTTCAATGTGTTCTGCATAATGCATCAGATCTGAATATGTCATCTCTTCTCCTTCCCTAAGGTGGCCCCCAGCGAGTCAGACCCTCAAATAATTCCCTCCTCTTGAGTACAGGAAGAACCTGTAGCTTGCTTCTAATCAATAGAATGCAGCAACAGTTATGGGATGTCCCTCTCACAATTACACTATATTCTGGAAGACTCCATTTTAGCAGACTGGAGACAGAGATTCTCTTGCTGGCCTTGAGGAAGCAACAGTCAGGCTGTGAACTGCCTACCCAAGAGGGGCCATGGGGCAGTGGCCTGAGGCCAGCCTGCCACTGACAGCCAGTGCAAGGCTGGGACCCTCAAACCTATAACTGCAAGGAAATGAATTCTGCCAATGAGCTTCAAGGTCTTAAAGGTCGATTCTTTCTTGGTCGAGCTTCTAGCGACAATGTAACCTAGCCAACACCTTGACTGCAGCCGTGCAGGGCCCTGAGCAAAGGATCTAGCTAAGCTGTGCACAGATTCCTGACTCATGGGAACTGTGAGATAATTAACGTGAGTTGGTTTAAGCCACTAGATTTGTGCTAATTTGCTATGCAGCTACAGAAAACTAATAGACTTCCTTAATCTCAACCCCCAAACACATCAATCATTCATTGGCTTCCCATCACTCTTTACATGAATGATCTGGTTCCTCTCACCTAGCCAAACTCATACATTCTACCTTACTCCTTGTACTGGCCATGTAGGCCTTCTTTAAGAGCCTTGGAGGAGTCGAATACCCTTCAACCACAAATGCCCCTCATTTTGCCTCCGTGGGAGCAAATGTCCTTGAGGGCTCTGTTCCCCTATCTTTTACTCAACCCACTTCTTAAAGGAAGCCTTCCTTGAATCTCCCTGTCAAGCCAAATTCCCAATTACAGCCACCTATAACACCGTCTCTCTTTTACCCATAACACTTGCCAACTATAATTTTATTAATTTGTCTGGATCATTATTTGATCACGTCTCCGTTACTAGTCTGTAAGCTCCATGAAGGTGGCATTATTCCTTGTTTTGGCTTCTCATTTTAACCCTACTATTTAACATATTACCTAATGTTTAAAATGCTCCTTGAAAGAATGAATGAATGAATGAGTGAGTGAATGAATGAGTGAATGAATGAATGAGTGAGTGAATGAATGAGTGAATGAATGAATGAATGGATGGATGAGAAGTGAATTGGATGTGGCTTTTGTACCCCACTTCACCCCAGCGCATTCAGAGTTGAGCATTGGATCTCACTTCACCTCAATGGATCCAGATTAGATGAAAGTTTCTAAGCCTAGGCTTCAGGAAAAACAAACTAGCCAAATATTCAACAACTTTTACGCTTCAAGCAAAGTATTTTTAATGGCAGCCAGCTATACGTAAGGCTATGTGTTAATTATATGTGGGCTGCCAAGAGGGACAACGCAAAATCTCGGACTTCCATAACAAGCAAGGACATAAGTTAGGGTCTCAAGAGAAAACTAAAGAAACCTCTTCTTTTATTCAAGAAACAGTCTTTTATGATACAGCTGAGGACGTTGAAATTGCCAGAAGAATATTGTTCAAGACCATCCTAATAAAATGAGGGACAAATTAGGAGAAAATTAACTAAGGGCACATTGTAGGTTTAAGCTTCTAGAACTCTTGAATGTCCAAGTTCTATGCAGCACCTGTTTTATGAACTATGAGTCACAATAAATCCTATTTTTATATCTTATATTTATTCCACAAAATATTGACTCATTTCTACATGCTAAGCACTAGTCAATCACTTCTTTAATTTACATTCTAGTGGGATAGAGTACAGACTGTAAACATATCAATAATTAAATATATGATGTATCAGGAGGTAGTAGTTCCATGAAGAAGAATCCAGCAAGGCAAGGGGCTAGAGAGCAGCAGTGGGGGTGGGGATGCTGTTTTCTATCTGGTATTCAAGTAAGAGGTACATGTGAGCCAAGACTCAACACAAGTGAGATGGGAACATCAAGAGGACATTTCGAGGATACAAGGACACCCGCCTGAGGGAGCAGCGTGTGTGGGCGAGAGCTTGCTTTGCCAACCACAGGAATGGCAGAGAGGTTGGCATGGCAGTGGAGCCATGAGGGAGTGAGGAGGTGGGAGAGAACGGGGTCAGGTAGGTAGCAGGCAACCAGATTCTACAAGATCCTATGGGGTGTGAGCTTTACCTGAGTGCAACATTATGCTATAATAGGTTTGCTCAGGCTGCTCTGTGGAGACAAGAATCTATCTAGAATGCCAAGGGGGGAGGAGAAACCAGGTGAGGTCAGAGGTCAGACAAAGGACTAGTTAAAAGATGCTAGTGCCCTGGTCTAAGGAGGCGGCTGGGGAGATGGTGAACAATAGTCAAATTCTCTCTACATACCCCAGGTGGGGCATCTGCTGAGGCATTGGCTAGGAACACAAGGGAAAGGCAAGTTGGCCATACCCTAGAATTCAGTGTACTTTGTTTTGAAAGAAGACACCCTTCAATGTCTTTCCTGCTCTGCTTTCATACATCATCATCAACAAAACTATCCTGGGCTAGGCCTGAATCCCAAACTGCTCAGCCTAAATACAATTTCAAGAATTAGAATGCTAAGAAGCACTTTTTACCCAGAATATGCTGTCCTTTCTTTGTGTCCCCACTGAAGGAAGATGAGAGAAAGCGTTTTGGCTGGAACATGACAGGGTCCACTTGGAGACAAAGGAAATCCAGATTCAGATGCTATGAGTAAGTAAAAATGAGTCCTTAAAATAACCCTCAATTCCAATCCGCCTGGGACATTCTGGGGAGGGCCGGTGGCCCTCCAGTCTCCTCTCGTCTCTGTGATTTGGGCCTCAGAAGGAGCTGATGATCAAAATTATCAGATAATCCTCCTTCTTCTCCAGAGCAAGCTGGGCTCATGCTGTGCAAAGTTGCCCTTAAAAAGCCAAACAAAAACCGTTCCAGTACATGTGGCCAAAGTTGGAAATTCAAACCATCACCCTGCTGCAAATAGATCATTGATTTTCCTCAAGTTTGGCCTACAGCTGCTGTCTGTTGGAGAACTATCATACTGCCCAGTTTAGAAGTTTAGACTTCAACCATGTGGGAGCAGTAAGAAGGATGGAAGATTTTCGCACATGCTTATGCTCCCCTACCTCTACCGCCATGTTGTGACAAGGAAAATATCTAAGTGTGTTTTCTTTCCCTCAAATATTAACTTAGGGATGAAAATAGAGTACAACACCTATGTCTGTATGGAGCTCGTGTGTATGGTGTGGGATTGTGTATCTATAAGGGTGTATGTTTTCAGGATTGGTGGGGGAGGGCAGATATGAGAAATGATAGAAGAAAATAAAAGTTGTCTTTCTCTTGACTCTCCAAATCTCCTCATTGTCAAACTTAAAGGGTGTTTTGCAGGGCTGACCTGACTTTTCTCACAACATGTGACACTGAGGTCACTCCCGTTGCTAAAACGTATCCTGTCATTCCACAGCCATTCGATGGCTGAGCAACTATCATGTGTCAGGAAGGACTGGGGGTACCATGAGGGATGAAGAACCTGCTTCTTCAGGATCAGGGACTCTCTTCCAGTGACTTTCAGGGGCTGGTCCCTCTATGCCCCTACCCCTTCCTTGCCATCCTTTAAACACAGTAGGCACCAACCTGCCATGCTTGGAGGACTTTTCTCCTCATTCCCAAGGTTCCTGCACTCCCACACTTTTCCCTGTTACCCATACAGCAATGGCGCCCAAATTTACAAACCTGAGCTCCAGACCTGCACACACGTGGGTGTGTACACGCAACACACACATGTGGATTATAACTGCGTTTGTTAAAAGGTTAAATAGGCATTGCAAGCTGTCTGCAAAAAGGAAAATAACACAGAGGTCTGAGGAGAACATTCATTTTGCCTCTCCCTCCAGCTGCTCCGAATAAGAAACACCAACAGCTCAGTGTGTGTCTTCAACAACTTTCTCCCATCCATGCTCATATAAATCTATATGTAAGTCTGCTTATATGTGACATACTTATAGACACATTTATCTTTCTGTATACATTTTCTTATGTAAATTTTCCACAGATATCTTATTCTCAGTGCATCTTTTATTTTGACTTTAGACCCTATTTTCCATGACCTGAGTTCATGTTTGCTTTGAACTAGAGACAAGTAAGTTTCTCAGCTCATCAATCTACCCCCCAAATCACCATACTCATATGCATCCTCTTCTTCCCAACAGTGACCCTTCTAAAATGCAAACCTGATCTGCTTAATATCTTTCAGTGGCTTCTCACTGCTCACACGAGAATGGCTGAACACCTTTCCCTTGTATAGAGGGCCTTTGGGATCCGACTTCAATCTCCCTAGCTTCAGTTTTTGTCACACCTCACACTCCATCATGTGCCTCTTGTCCAACAACCTATTCTTCTCCTTCCTCTGCATGTGCTTGGCCTCTTCATGGGTGAGCATATGCGTTAGTTAGCTAGGTCCACTATAAAAACAGTATCTTGGGGCGCCTGGGTGGCTCAGTGGGTTAAAGCCTCTGTCTTCGGCTCAGGTCACAATCTCAGGGTCCTGGGATGGAGCCCCGCATCTGGCTCTCTGCTCAGCAGGGAGCCTGCTTCCCCCTCTCTCTACCTGCCTCTCTGCCTACTGGTGATCTGTTTGTCAAATAAATAAATAAATAATCTTAAAAAAATAAAAACAGTATCTCAGAGTGGATGGCTTAAACAACAGAAATTTATTTTCTCCCACTTCTGGAGGCTGGAAGTCTGAGATCGGGGTGTCAGTGCAGTTGGGTTCTGTTGAGAGCTCCCTTCATGACTTACAGATGGCCACCTTCTTGCTGGGTCACCACACAGCAGAGAGAGAGAGAGAGGGAGGGAGAGACCTTTGTCTCTTCCTCTTCTTATAAGGATGCAGCTCTACGGTAAAGAGGCTCTATCCTTATGACTTCATTTAATCTTAATTAGCTCCTAAGGATCCTGTCTCCAGATATAGTCACACTGGGATGAGGGCTTCAACATATGATTTGGGGGAAGATTTTTCCCTTCCTCTCAGCACAGAAGTTAAGAGTGGGTACTTTGAGCCAAACTGCCTGGGTCTGACTCCTCCTCCTGCCATTTGGTCTCTGGGTGACTTTGAGCGGGTTACTTAACCTATCTGTGTTTTGAATAGATGAGAACTGGAATCATCGGAAGGGCTTATTAAAAACAGGTGGGCTTTAAAAGCCCACCCAGCTGTTTCCGAGTCAGTAGGTCTGGGGCGGGAGTTGAGAACTTGCCATTCTAACCAGCTCCCTGCCCTTGGTGACACCACATTGGGAGAATCACTTCCCTACAGTAAAATGGGGCTAGTATTAATACCTGCCTCCTAAGTTTGTTGCTGGAATGATGAGATGAGTTACAGGGTACAGTGTTCAGAGCAGTGCCTATTTATGCTAATTGTGAATAAATGTTAGCTGTGGTTATTTTGCTCTGCCTGGCAAAACTATGTTTGTCGTCACTCATCTGAAACTTCCCATTTGTTGAAGAGCTTTCTTGATATTTCCTGGTAGAATCTGCAGCCTTACACCTATAGTCTACCTGCCCCATTACAGAACTTGCCACATGAAACTGTAACTACTTGGGGCCCCTGGGTGGCTCAGGGGGTTAAGCCTCTGCCTTCGGTTCAGGTCATGATCTCAGGGTCTTGGGATCGAGCCCCACATTGGCCTCTCTACTCAGTAGGAAGCATGCTTCCCCCTCTCTCTGTGCCTCTCTGCCTACTTGCGATCTCTTTCTCTGTGTCAAATAAATAAAATCTTAAAAAAGAAAAGAAATTGTAACGACTTATACCCAACACAGGAAGGCCTCTGTCTTCCACGGACTGAACTGCTTAAGGGTGGGCAGTTTGTATTATGATCTTTGATTTCCCAGGCTATCTGGGACAGAGAGCAGCTGTCCAAGGACTATATTTTGATTGAAGAAATTAATGCAGAGTCTCCTGCATTGATGGGTGTACACATAGGGTGGACCGGACTCTGGAAGGGCAGGTGTCCTTTTGTCATTTCAACGTTCACCTCCACTCTAACACACGGGGTTTCCTCTTCTGGCCGTGGTTCTTGATTCTGAATCACCTTCTACACCAAGCTGATACCTGGGCTCCTCCTCAGACTAATCAGTAAAGCATCTCTGGGTCTAGGGCCCCTGGGGCACTAAGTTTTCCAAGCTCATCAGGTGATTCTAATGTATAACTAGGGCTGAAAACAACTGGGCCAGCAGAAAGCAATCTACCAAAACGTGCATTTCCTTCAACATTAGCAGGCTTCTACTCTGGACCATACATTTGTTTCTCTTATCCCAATATAAATTGCCAGCTTTGAACAGTTGTGAAAAGGGGTAAATAGAGAAATTAGCATTTGCAGAGCACTTTACAGTGTTCAAAGCACTTTCATACTCAGTGTGTCATCAAAATCTTAAAATAACCCAGTGAGGAAGGTATCATTATTCTTTACAAATGCTTTGAGGCAACAGCCCAAGGGGGAGGGGGGGGTATGCACCAAACCCTCTTAAAAGAAGCAACAAATCAGCAAAATGCCATCTGCCAGGTTTTTTGCTCTTGGTCTCTCTGTTACCGACAATTCTACCTACAGGCCATCTTTGATAATCATCCAGGATTTGGATTCCAAAGATTTTTTTTTCCCACTTGGCTTTTGACATACCATGTTCCATGGCTGGTCAATGACTTCCGCTTTGCCCCTTGGCATCGCTAGGTTGGCCTGGCTCTTTGCCAGCTACTTTTTGAAGAGCTGACTCCCTCTTGCTGGCAGGCATTGGTGTCACTTTGATGTCACTTTGCCTACTGGGAGCCTCCCACAGTTTTCCCAACCTTATGGTTAAGGAAACTGGGCTCCAGAGGAGTTCAATGACTTGTCTAGATGGCACAGTCAGTGAGTGGCAGGCCTGGGATTCAAACCCAGATGAAATAAGAAACAATTCCAGAGGTGTAGGTACTTGGAGGTAGGAGTACACAGGGAACAGGGAGAAGAACACGGTGAGGAAAGAGGGGGCCCTGCGTACGTCCTCTACCCCCCAACGCAGGTCTGGGTAGGTCCCAGGCCGCTTCTGAGCTGGTGAGCATAAGACCAGACCACAAAATAGTAACAACACTGTTTTAAAATGGGTAAAAGATGTCGCAGATTAAAAAAAGAAAGGAAACAGTCAATTAGTTTGATGCCCAGCAAACGAAAAGAATCATAATTACACAATAAAGCTAACTTTCTTGAATGCTTACTTAGATATAGCTGTTAAGTCCTTAAATGAGAAAATACCATCAGCCTAGAAAGAAATATAATACAGGGACAGGTGAAAGGTAGAAAGAAATTACAGAAAATCTTAAAAAAAAAAAAAGAAAGGTAGAAAGAAAAATGTCAAGGTGCATTGACATCACTTTTTCCACTTCAAAATCAAGAACAAGGTAAAAACAGAGAAAGCAGCAAAAACATACAAATAAAAATAAATAAAAATACGTGGAATAAAGCTGTTGCTAAAAGTGGCCCGTGGGATGGAGCGCCTGAGTGGTTCAGTGGGTTAAGCCTCTGCCTTCGGCTCAGGTCGTGATCTCAGGGTCCTGGGATTGACCCCTGCATCAGGCTCTCTGCTCAGCAGGGAGCCTGCTTCCTCCCACCCCTCTCTGCCCTCCTCTCTGCTTACTTGTGATCTCTCTCTCTGTCAAATAAATAAAATCTTTTTTTTTAAATTTTATTTATTTGATAGACAGAGATTACAAGTAGTCAGAGAGGCAGACAGGGAGAGAGAGAAAGAAGCAGGCCCCCTGCTGAGCACAGAGAGCCCGATGTGGGGCTCGATCCCAGGACCCTGGGATCATGACCTGAGCCGAAGGCAGAGGCTTTAACCCACTGAGCCACCCAGGCGCCCCAATAAATAAAATCTTAAAAGAAAAAAAAAAGTGGCCTGTGGGGTAGGAGCACCTGGGTAGCTCAGTTGATTAAGGTTCTGACTCTTTATCTCAGCTCAGGTCTTAAACTCAGGGTCTCGAGTTCAAGCCCCGTGTTGGGCTCCACAGTGGGTGTGGAGCCTACTTAAAAAAAACTTTTTTAAAGTGGTACCTGCAGGATAGTTCAGAAGATTGTTACTTAGGGAGATGGATGTGACAGTTCTACTATGTTGTATTTAGGGGAGTGTTTAAACACATGCGATTAAAAAAACAGTAAAATGACAGTGTCCGTAGAGGGCCTTAATGGGCCATGAACTCAGTTATCGGGTTATGGTTGTGTTTTTTAAAAAAGGAAAATGTCAGAGACCAGCCCTTTTTGTAAGGGTGAGTGTTGTTTCGTGGCCTGTTGGAGTCGGTCGTGCTCATGCGTGAACATGCTGTCAACAAGTGAAGTTCATTCCATACGGTGGGAACCCAAAAAAGCATGAAAACCAGTGAGGTCGATGGATAAGTTTAAAGACATGAAATGGAGTTTAAGACAATAAAATAGTAACAATAGTTGGCTAAATATGCTGGAATTTAAATTTCTGAAAAACATATTTTGCTCATCAAGAAAGTCCCTTGAGTACACTGTTTACTTCCATGGATGTGACAATGACCCAAAGATATTTTTGGAAGTATCCCCAAAACCCGGAGCACATTCTTGTAAATATAATTAATGGTGGCAAATATTTGTCCTGTGAGTGAATAATTTATGTTTGGATTAAAAGTCAGAACCGAATATGAGGCATAAGAAAGAAGCCCATGCCGATGAGTTGGACTTGTTTGGGCAAACCATGTGCTGTAAGCTCCTTGAGAATGGTGAGCGTTTCTCTATTTATTGGTGCAGGCTCAGCCATAGTGCCTGGCGTATAGGGTAAGTGACCAGTAGGTGTTTGATGGAACAATGAACAAATGAACCAATGAGTGGAAAATATTTTGCTACAAGGCCCAGAAGGTGATATATTTTTTAAAGATTTTTATTTATTTATTTGACAGAGAGAGAGAGCACAGGGAGGCAGAGTGGCAGGCAGAGGGGGAGGGGGAAGCAGATCCCCACTGAGCAGGGAGCCCGACATGGGGCTTGATCCCAGGATCCTGGGATCGTGACCTGAGCCGAAGGCAGACCCTCAACCGACTGAGCCACCCAGGTGCCCCAGAAGGTGATATTTTTAAAGGAATACCCCCAAATACTCTAATTAGTAGGGGATCCCTGCGGAGAGTTTTAAGGTTCTCAGGGAGACTGGAGGCTAATTCCAGGTCAACTCTTATTGGGTAATGCAGGCGCTAGTGTATACGTTTCCCACCCTCGCACGTGTGTGCATGAGCACACACACGCATGCACACACACACTCTCATCACTTTATAGTCCTACCTTTTCTATCCATATGCAAATATGTACAAGGCATCCCTATATGTATGGAAAGAAAGTTAAATCTTCTTAGTCATGGGTAGCTGTTCAGGAGAGAGGGGAAAATGAAGGCTTATTAAAATCAAAAGGGGATAGAAAGAGATTTGATACACTAAATGGCTAGACACAAGGTTTTGCCTACAAATTAAGAATGTATCTCATCCCTAGTTTCTGATAGCAGGCAAATGAGCATTTCTCATCTTTGTGATCCTGTGAGTATCCTGGGGAAGTGCAGTCCAGGACTTTGCCTAATGTCCTCCTCCAGGACCTGAGTTCTCAGAAGCTTATTATTGGAGGGACAGAACCCCACTATCTATCCTCTTTGGGTTGTGGGTGACCAAACAATGGTAAAGTAAAACATCCTGTTCATGGAAAGAAGTAGGCCTGAGATCTTATTATAGAGACAGATTTGTAGGTTATTGAGAAGAATGAAAAATTTACTTTCCTACCAGTTTGCTTTAAAGTGTTATTGGGGAAAACAAAACAAAACAAAAAATCCTCCCATGCCTCTCCTATTGAATAATGCTGGGACATAGAGAACACCAGTGCTACTCCTTTCCATGTGACAGAAACAATAAGGTACACGGTTAAACATCTCCTAAATGTCACTGGCATCCCCTTCACATGCCAGCCTCAGTCTAGTCCTAACACCAGCCTTTCTCTTGCAACAAGAGCGTGTAAAAGGCCAGGGTCACAGACTGGGAAGAATGGGAACCCCAGCTACAGCTGTAGCCCTTGCCAACGACTAGCTCTGTGACCTTGAATAAGTGACCCCCGAGCTTTGGTTGCCTCCTGAATAAAACGAGGTGACTGGAAGGACCGAGGTGAGATGACTGGATTTTCTTCCATCACGCAGGCTGATACTTTGAAAATACAGTTCTGCCGTGTGATGGGAAAGACAAGCCTAGAAAAATGCAATTCTGAAAATGCTCCCAACAGTGTCTGCTGAAAAGACCTCGCCTTTGTTGAGAGCACATCCATAGACGTGGCAAGGTTCTCGAAGTTAAATTCTACCTGAGGCATGCTTTAGTGGTGTGGCTTGAGTTCAGGAAGGATGCGGTTTTAACTCCTTCCCCATGAAGAGAGAGACAGATAAACATTTTGTTAAATTGCCCAAAAAGGGGAAAACTAAGAATTTCATGCAATTTTATGGTTCCTGAAGGTTCTACTAATTGAATTACCATAGGCGCCTGTTGGGCATTCCTGGCCATGTCCCCTATAATTCTATTAGTATTACCTCTGTGGATCCTATAAATGCCATTAACATAAGGCAGATATTTGCTTTCAATAAGATAACACAGATGATTCTGTCTAATTGTCTCCCTAATCCCTCCCCCTCACAGCCTGGGAAATCACTAGCAATTGCTCAAATCCAGGCATTTGTTATTGCTGATCAAAACTGCTTTGGATACATGACAGTGTTACTAAGGTTTGGCTCCTTCGCTTCACCCATCACATGCTCTTGTCTTCTGACCACACTTTCATCTTCCAGCAAGAGAAAACGGACCATTTGGCCTGAGAGCCCACATCGGATGGGGAGGAAGGAGAAAGGCAGACAGAGCCTGTCCCGGTCCTCACTACACCACCTGGGAACACAGGACTGGTCTCTTGAGCTGTTTCCGCCTTACAGCTCACGTGGGTTTCCTCTTCCAAGTTTCTTCTACCCCACACGGGCTGAGGTGTGCTATGGGTTGGGTGCTTAAATTCAGGCGAACAGGCTCGCTCTGCTGCCCCTAGAGGCTGGCTCTGACATCCGCTCAAACCTGTTACTCTTGGGCTATTGGATCTTGGATATCCCTAAATCTGGTGTGTTTGTAAGTTATTCAGGGTCTCTGCTTTTTTACCTTACGTTTTCCATACCTGACTACTTATTCATTTCTGCAGATTGGCTGAGCAGAGTAAAACCTGATTTCTTTTGCCCTTGCTCATTGCTCCGACGAGATATTTATAGGAAGGCTTGGGTGAAGTAAGTTTTAAGTGTTCTGTGAATTGCATTTATTCATGTTCCAACCCACCACTATAAATAACCCAGAGTGGAACCTAGGGTCAGCCCGTGGCCAGTGGTAGTATAAAACTTGAAAATCACTTGTACCAGGGAGATGACTGATGTTCTTAAAAAGAATGGAGCTTGGATGGGCTCATTTCCTCTCCACAAATCAACATATATATATATATATATATAGACCCAGGCAGTGTAGCAAGGGGAAAAAAATAAGTTAGATTGAGTTTGGGACCAGACGGCTTTCACAATGGACCTCTGTAATCTCACTTATATTTCTACAAATCACTTGCCTCTTAGACTAATCCTTTGGTAATTAGCAGGCCCATCCACCCACAGTCAAAGTGGGCCTGCACGGGTACTGAGACAGGCACGATGCCAGGTGCAGCTGGCCGTCAATTAAAGATTCCGCGTCTCTTGTCTCAGCTGCAAAAGGTTTACCCTTTCCATGTTAAGGGAGGTTCAAGTCAAAACATTCTTAACTTTATGAGATCGGTGAGGAATCTCCATCAAAGATGGAGAGTAATGAGAGGAAATGAAACCCCTATTATCTCTGCTCATAGCAGAGCAATTATTAGAATAATTGCTCCACGAGTGATCACGAATCCCACACTTAAACTTGTTTCTCCATTATTTTCATTATTCCAATTGATCGATGCCACTTTTAAGCCTATTTGAAAGAAATATGGTCTTTCATTATAATCTTTTATTTGTTAATGTAAGATTAAGCCAAGATACGTATCAAAGAAAATCTAAGAAGAAACACATATTTTATGTGACATGGAAAATAGATCTGATTTTTGTAAGGGTTAGCCACTATAAATTTTTAGTTACAAAATATGCAGCTAGACAACTGCAGATTTTTGTGTTTCCAATCTGGGTTATCTCTGTATAGATTAGAGGTGAAAAACACATGAATCAAATGAACCCGCCTTGGAAAGGGACTGCCAGGCCATTAAGTCCTACGTCCCCAAGGGCTACTATGGTTTGTTCCCATCCTCGTACTCTCCAGAGTTTTATCCGGTTTCGTTCGAAGTGTCTTAAGCAATGCATTTCCCAGAGGAAAAGGTCTGGGGAACAAAGCCGGCTGTTAGAAAGCCTTTGTGACATAAGTCCTCATTGCTCTTTGAAATTCAGCCCCAGAAAGGCTCTATGCGCAAGTTACTACTTGTTCAATTAGGACACAGGTTTGTTGTCTTTTTTTAATATTTTATTTATTTATTTGACAGAGAGACAGAGATCACAAGTAGGCAGAGAGGCAGGCGTCGGGGTTGGGAGCAGGCTCCCTGCCGAGCAGAGAGCCCAATGCGGGGCTCGATCCCACGACCCTGAGATCATGACCTGAGTGAAGGCAGAGGCTTAACCCACTGAGCCAGCCAGGTGCCCTTAGGACACAAGTTTTGATAGGACTTTTTAGTGATAAGAAGCTGGGTTAGTAAACTGGTGCTCTGGGGCTAAGAAGCTTTCATGGAGGGATTATAGTCTCTGGACACGTAATGACACAGCCAGGTCCCCTCTGCAGTATGAAGGCACTGGGTCTTCTCTTGACTGTTGAGGGAAACTTCGGGCTTTTGCTCATTGGTTTGAGGTGACACCCTAACAAGAGCTAACATTTCTGGGACATGCAACTGTGCTAAACTCTGAATTACCTCAGTCAATCTTCACCAAATCCCCATGAGGGAGATGCAGTGGTCATCAACATTGCCCGTATGAAGAAGCTTTGATCTGGTAAGTGACCCACTCATGATCACATAACTAGTGGAGCCCAGTGCTGACACCAGGTCCTCTGACCCTAGAGTTCTAACCACACTCTGGGTCCAAGGAAACAGACTGAAACCCCAAAGCTCACTCTGCATCCCGTAAAACTACGGTTCATTAGTGAACAAGGAACCCTCAGATGGTCTGGTCTGCTTATAGCTGCTTCGGAGGGGATCCACATGCTTTTCCTGACTGACTCCCACCAGGGGAAGAAAGAGAGGAGAAGACAGGAGCCTGCCAACCTCGACAGATGGCGTGTAGGCTGTTCTGGAGATGGGAAGACAGAGATTTTTGCTGGCTGACAAAGAACAAGGGAAAAAGATTGGAGAGAAGTGTGACATAAGCAGAAAGAGCTAAACTTGAAATACATGTGGTGGAGAAGACTGAGGGATGGAGACTGATCTAGGACAGATGGGTAAACAACTTAAAAGGACATTATCTTAAATGCCACATAACTCCAGTCTAGTGAGGAAGAGGGAGCGAGGAGACACAATCAGAAACGAGAGAAGTTCCTCTCCATACTGTTTCTGTGGTGTCTCAATGGAAAGATTCGAAATCGAAAGACCTGGGATCGGTCCCCTCCACTCCCATCCCCAGGCAGTTAAAAATCCATGTTCATGTTCAAGGAAAACTTATCCTAGTCCTTCCAGTTGGGATTCAGCCTTGCAGAAGAGTGAAAGATGGGAAATTTCTGAGGAGGCTTAGAATTGTATCAGTCCTATTCGTCAACTGAGGTCTGGAAAGGGGACATTAAAATATAACAGAATTTCTGTTCATTTGAAACTTATGGGAGAACCGCCTGTCACCAAGCTCCAAGGAGACCTCCCAAATCTTGGCTGAGGCACCATTGATGGTGTGATCAGTGTCCCACACACTCTCCTTTCGTCTTCCCTCACAAGCCTAGCGTCGGTTATTTATGCACACGACTTCACGTTAAGATGGTTTATTCATGAGACTGCCGTAGGAGACAGGAGATAGACAACCTGCTTCTGTGGGGGTCTCTCTGGAGACTGGCAGTTACACAATATGTTACTTCATCAGGCTCTCCGAGGACAAAACATCTCAACACAGAGGCCTCTGTTTAAACTAATGATCAGTGTTGTGTAGGTCCCAATTTGAGAAGAATTTATATTGATAACGTTGCTTGAAGGAAAAAACAAAACAAAACAAAACACAAACCCAAGGATTCTTCAGCACCAGACAAGGCAGGTCTGTGTGAAGGAGGACAGATCAGTATCTTTGTCTGTTGGATCTGCAACAAGCCTGAAGGTGATTTACCATCCTAAAGGTAATTTACCATTGTTGGCTGTGGTTCTTCTCAGGAAGACATCGGGGGCAACCAAATTAATCACTGTGCCATCTCTCTATACCATTTACTGTGGACAGGTGCTTGACCAGAGGCAGAACTGTCTTGGATCCTATTCTGGAAGGTCTGGTTACTAAACAACCTGATTACCAAATGGACCTTGGGAAATAACTCCATGGCAGAAAATCTTGCTGACTGTATCATAAGAAAATTACTTTTTTCAGGTATCTTCATTTTTCAGATTCCTTAATAGGAGTTTTTGGTCATTTGTTTGGATGTGTGGAATCAAATTTAATTGGGAACTATTGCTTTCAATTAAGGTCACATAATGTGTAACTGCAATTTTTAATTTGCATTAAGACTTTTACAATGTTTTGTCACAGCTAGCACTGTGCTGAACATCAGTCATGTCTGTCCCTTGTCCTCCTACACCATAGTCTTTCACCTTTCCAGAAATTCTTCTGAGCTGGGATTTTGCTACAATTAATGTGTGCTTTGTTCTGAGTTAGCTTAATTGAAAACATCAAACTAATAAAACTTAGAAAAGAGTGTCTTACAAAGGTACAGGTGAGGACACCTGGGCGGCTTAGTCAGTTAAGCTTTTGACTCTTGATTTTGCTCAGGTCATGATCTCAGGGTCCTGGGATCAAGAGTCCTGCATTAGGCTCCCTGCTCAGTGGAGAGTCTGCTTGTCCCTCTCCCCCTGCCCCCACCACTTCTAGCATGTGCACTCTCTCTCTCTCAAATTCTCAAATAAATAATCTTTTTTTTTTTTTTTTTTTAAGGTACAGGTAAAGGGAGTGAGTTTTACTATAATCCTAGCTGCTGCAATTTCTGCTTGCATTAGAAGGAACTCTCAGGAAAGATAGGTATGGCTTTATTTTCTATAAACAATTACTGAGTTCTTAAACTATGTATGGCACTGAGTAGGGATTCTGGGATTTAGCACAAACGTAAAGATAGTACATTGTCTAACCTCTCAGGGAGCCTACTGAGGGATAAAACATGCATACCTTGGAAGTTAGGAAGTGATGTAAGAGTTAAATAGGTCTCAGAGAGCTATTAAACAAAATATATTGAATTCCCACAGTGGAGAAAATTCTCCCAATAGCCACATGACTCACCTTCCCACCCTCTTGTGGTCTTCGTTCAAATGTTACCTTGTTACTGAGTCCTGTTCTGACAGTCCCACGCAACTGTGCAACACTCCTCCTGTGTTCCAATATCCCCTGCTGTATTTTTTTCTCATAGCACTCACTACCATCCAACAAAAAATACAACTCACTTATTCATAATGACTCTTGCTTATTTTCTGTCTCCTCCCACAAAAATATAAGCTCCATAAGGGCTGGGATATAATTTTTTGTCTATTTGGTTCGTTGCTCTATCTCTGCCTCCTAGAAAATGCCTGGCTCCTTGGAGAAGCTCCATAAATATTTGTTACTCTCATTACATGAACTTGGAATTGAACTAGATAGAATGAATAGGAAGCTCAATAAGGTACAGTACCTGATGTAAGGAACTCACAAAATGATACTAACAACAGAGATAAACAAGAAAATAGCAACAAAAGGGCACCTGGGTGGCTCAGTGGGTTAAAGCCTCTGCCTTCAGCTCAAGTCATGATCTCAGGGCCCTGGGATCGAGCCCCCCGCATCAGGCTCTCTGCCCAGCAGGGAGCCTGCTTCCCCCTCTCCCTGTCTGCCTGCCTCTCTGCCCACTTGTGATCTCTGTCTGCCAAATAAATAAAATCTTTAAAAAAAAAAAAAAAGAATAGAGCAACAAAGATAGTTGTTCATTGAGAAATTTTTATGGGCCTGTCACTGTACTAAGTTCATTAT
>NW_027666587.1:0-75328 GCF_963455335.1 Martes martes
CATTATGTGCTCATGTTAAGCCAATCTTGCATTTCTCAGGTAAACTGAATTAAGTTGTGATTTCATTCATTTGTTTCATACATTGCTACTATTGATATGCTAATATCATAGTGAGGATTTTCTTCTGTCTATGGATAATGTTAATACAAGGGATATTGAATACGTTTAACTCAATTTACTTGGCTTCAAACTTATGTGTATTGTTGCTTTGTGTTTTCTGTCTTGTATCTTTAAAAAATAATCGACATTTTTATAACTTTCATATCATGCTCTCAATATGCATTTAAATTGAACTATATATTTAACTTTTTTCCTCTCTTCTTACATCTCAGAATTTCTATTTGGGATTATTTTTCTTTTGTTTGTTTATGTACACACTTTAAAATTTTCATGAGTGAGAACTGCCAGGTAATAAACCTCTATTTTAAAATGTCTTTATTGGGCACCTGGATGGCTCAGTGGATTAAATGTCTGGCTTTGGCTCAGGTCATGATCCCAGGGTCCTGGGATCAAACCCCACTTCAGGCTCACTGCTCAGCCTGGAGTCTTCTTTCACTCTGTCTACCCCTACCCACCACTTGTGTTCCCTCTTTCTCTCCTCTTCTCTGACTCTCTTACAAATGAATAAAAAATTTTTAAAAGTAAGTAAATGTCTTTATTTCCTATTACTCTTGATATACATTTTCACTGCACAGAGAGTCCTAGGTGAATAGTTATTTTCATTGATCATACAGAAAATGTCATTCCACTGTCCTTTGTCTTTCATAAATGCTCTTTAGAAATCAGGTGACTACCTGTTTCTCCCTTGAATATAATCTGTTCCCCACTCTGCTCCTTTTCCCCACAATTTTTGGTTACTTTAAAGATTTTAGTCATGGGGGGGGACACCTTTTTTGTTTGTGTTTGTTTACTGCAGGTATACTCGTATGTGTCTAGATTTGGATGTCTTATTATTTATCTTAATAATGTTCCATAATTAGATTGCATTTACAACAGCTCCAAAAACCACGATATACCTAGGAATAAACCTAACCAAAGAGGCAAAGGATCTGTACTCCAGAAACTACAGAACACTTATGAAAGAAATTGAGGAGATGAAATCACATCCCATACTCATGGATTGGAAGAATAAACATCCTTAAAATGTCTATGCTGCCCAGAGCACAATTTACACTTTCGATACAATCCCTATCAAAATACCATAGACATTTTTCCCAGAGCTAACACAAATAATTCTAAAACCTGTGTGGAACCAGAAAAGACCCCAAATAACCAAAGGAATGTTGAAAAAGAAAACCGAAACTGAGGCATCACAATGCCTGACTTCAAGCTATATTACAAAGCCATAGTCATCAAGACAGTATCGTATTGGCACAAAAACAGACACACAGATCAATGGAACAGAATAGAGAGCCCAGAAATGGACTCTACATTCCACTAATCTTCGACAAAGCAAGAAAGAACATCCAATGGAAAAAAGGTAGTTTCTTCAATAAATGTTGCTTGGAAAACTCTACAACCACATGCAGAAGAATGAAACTAGACCACTATCTTACACCATACACAAAGATAAAATGGATGAAAGACCTCAACATGAGAGGAAGCCATCAAAATCCTAGAGGAGAACATAGGCAGTAACCTCTTTGACACTGGCCACAACTTCTTTCAAGATGCCTCCTTAAAGGTAGAGGAAACAGAAGCAAAATGAACTTTTGGGACTTCCATCAATCTAAGTTTTTACACAGCAAAGGAAACAGTCAACAAAACTAAGAGGCGATCCACGGAAGAGAAGATATTTGCAAATGACATTTTGGATAAAGGGCTGATATCCTAGATCTATAAAGAACTTCTCAAATTCAACACCCAAAAAACAAACAATCCAGTCAAGAAATGGGCAGAAGACATGAACAGACACGTCTGCAAAGAAGACATCCACATGGCTAACAGACACATGAAAAAATATTCAACTTCACTAGCCATCAGGGAAATTCAAATCAAAACCACAATGAGATGCCACCTTACACCGGTTAGAATGGCCAGAATTAACAAGATAGGAAACAAGTGTTGGTGAGGCTGTGGAGAAAGGGGTATCCTCTTGTGCTGTTGGTGGAAATGCAAGCTGGTACAGCCACTCTGGAAAACAGTGTGGAGTTTCCTCAAGACGTTAAAAGTAGAGCTACCCTATGACCCAGAAATTGCACTATTAGGTCTTTACCCCAAAGATAAGGATGTAGTAAAAAGAAGGAGCACAGCACCCCAATGTTCATAGCTGCAATGTCCATAAGAGCCAAACAGTGGAAGGAACCGAGATGCCCTTCAAGAGATGAATGGATAAAGATGATGTGGTTTATATATACAATGGAATATTACTCAGCCATCAGAAAGGATGAATACCCACCATTGCATTGACATGGATGGAGCTGGAGGGGATTGTGCTAAGTGAAATCAGTCAGGCAGAGAAAGACAATTACCATATGGTTTCACTCATATGTGGAACATAAAGAATAGAGTTGAGGTCCACAGGGAATGGAGGGAAAATGGAATGGGATGAAATCAGAGAGGGAGACAAACCATGAGAGACTCTGGACTCCAGGAAACAAACAAGGGAGTAACTGGGTGTTGGGTATTAAGGCGGGCACGTGTTGGGATGAGCACTGGGTGTTATATGCAACTAATAAATCATTGACCACTACAACAAAAACTTATGATGTACTATATCCTGTCTAACTACATAATAAATTTCACTTGGCTTCTATGATTTGGTATCTCAAAACATATTCAGGCTTTCTTATCTAAACTTCATATCTCTTAACCTCTTTTTCTTGTTTCCATGGTTGTTTTTGGTCTCTCTCCTTATATTTTCAATTATTTCTTCTCTTTTCCTAGTTAATTGTCACCTCTGCCATATCCAGTCTGCTGTCTGACCTAGCCATAGGAATTTAAATTGGGGTAATTGCATTTTTAAATACATTTTCTTTGGGTCTTTAAAAAATGTATTAAAATAATTAGTTTTTCATTATTTGAGAATATGGTTTTTTTTATTCATTAACTGAGGGTTTTCTTTTTTTTAAGATTTTATATATTTATTTGACAGAGAGAGACACAGTGAGAGAGGGAACACAAGCAGGGGGAGTGGGAGAAGGAGAAGCGGGCTTCCCACAGAGTGGGGAGCCCAATGCGAGACTTGATCCCAGGACCCTGGGATCATGACCTGAGCTGAAGGCAGATGCTCAATGACTGAGCCACCCAGGCGCCCGAGGATCTGCTTTTAAAAAGAAATAAAGGTTAAGGCTAGGGACCACTAATCAGACAATGGGAATGACTACATTTTTGTTCTTTTTAAAAAAATGTTTAGCTGTAAAATGTACAATGTGAAAGCCAGACACCCCACTAAAAAGGAGAACTACAGGCCAGTGTCTCTGATGAACATGACTAGCAAATCAAATTGAATAATACATTAAAAGAAGTATTCACCGTGATCGAGTGGGTTTTATTCCTATGTTGCAGGAGTGGTTCAATATTCACAAATCAATGTGATACACCACATTAATAAAAGGATAAGAACCATATGATCCTCTAAATGGAGGCAGAAAAAACACTTGACAAAATACAGCATCTGTTCTTTTTTTTTTTTTTTAAAGATTTTATCTATTTGACAGAGAGAGAACACAAGTAGGCAGAGAGGCAGGCAGAGAGAAAGAGAGGAGGAAGCAGGCTCCCTGCCTAGCAGAGAGCCCGATGCGGGACTCGATCCCAGGACCCTGAAATCATGACCTCATGATTTCATGAAATCATGAGCAGAAGGCAGAGGCTTAACCCACTGAGCCACCCAGGCGTCCCTACAGCATCTGTTCTTGATAAAAACCCACAATGAAGTAGAGATAGATGGAACCTACCACAATGTCATAAAAGTTGTATAAGAAAAACCCACAGGTAATATCATCCTGAACTGGGAAAAACTGAGAGCTTTCCCCCTATGGTCAGGAACAAGATGGATATCCACTCTCACCATTACTATTACTATTACTATTTAACATAGTACTGGCAGTCTTAGCCTCAGCAATCAGACAACAAAAAGAAATAAAATGCATCCAAATTGTCAAGGAAGAAATCAAGCTTTCACTCTTTGCAGATGACATGATACTCTATGTAGAAAACCTGAAAGGCTGCACCAAAAACATTGTTAGAACTAACACATGAATTCATCAGTCATAGGACATAAAATCAATATACATAAATCTGTTGTATTTCTATACACCAATAATGAAGCAGCAGAAAAAGAAATCAAGGAACTGATACCACTTGCAATTGCATAAAATGTAATTAGATACTTAGGAATGAACCTAAACAAAGAGGTAAAAGGTCTGTATTCAGAAAACTACAGAACACTTATGAAAGAAATTGAAGAAGACAAAAAGAATTGGAAAAACATTCCATGCTCGTGGATTGGAACAAATGTTGTTAAAATGTCTATGCTACTAAAGCAATCTACACATTTAACCCAATTCCTATCAAAATACCACCGGTGTTTTTCACAGAACTAGAACAAACAATCCTAAAATGCATATGAAACCACAAAAGACCTTGAGTAGCCAAAGCACTCCTGAACAAGGAAAAGCAAAGGTGGAGGCATCGTGATCCTAGATATCAAGCTATATTACAGAACTGTAGTCATCAAGACCGTATCCTACTGGCACAAAAACAGATATGTAGATAATTGGAACAGAAGAGAAAACCCGGAAATGAATCCACAACTACGTGGTCAACTAAGCTTTAATAATGCAGGAAAGAATATCCAATGGATATTCAACAAATGGTTTGGAAAAACTGGATAACATAATGCAGAAGAATGAAACTGGAGCACTTTCTTACACCATACATAAAAGTTAATTCAAAATGGTTGAAGGACTGAAATGTGAAATAGGAAACCATCAAACTCCTGGAGGAGAACATAGGCAGGAACCTCTTCGATCTTGACAAGAGCAGCTTCTTACTAGACACATCACCAGAGGCAAGGTAAACAAAACCAAAAATGAACTATTGGGACTTCATCAAGATAAGAAGCTTGTGCACAGTGAAGGAAACAACAAAAGTAAAAGGCAGTCTATGGAATGGGAGAAGATATTTGCAAATGGCATATCTGATAAAGGGTTAGTATCCAGAATCTATAAGGAACTTACCAAAGTCAACACCCAGAAAACAAATAATCCAGTTAAGAAATGGGAGGAAGATATGAATAGACACCTTTACAAAGAAGACATCCGGATGGCTAACAGACACATGAAAAGATATTCAACATCATTCATCATCAGGGAAATGCAAATCAAAACCACAATGAGATACCACCTCATGCCTGCCAGAATGGCTAAAATTAACAATGGACAAAATAACAGGTGTTGGCAAGGATGTGGAGAAAGAGGAACCCCCTTGCACTTTTGGTGGGAATGAAAACTGGTGCAGCTACTCTGGAAACCAGTATGGAGTTTCCTCAGAAAGTTAAAAATAGAACTACCCTATGATCCAGCAATTGTACTACTTGTTATTTACCCAAAGATTCAAAACTACAGATTCAAAGAGGTATAGTTCCCCTGATGTTTATAGCAGCTTTATCAACAATAGGCAAACTATGGAAAGAACCCAAATGTCCATCGACATGATGAATGGATAAAGAAGATGTAGTATATATGTACAATGGAATATTACTCAGCCATTAAAAAGAATAAAATCTTACCTTTTGCACGGATGTGGATGGAACTAGAGTGTATTATGCTCAGCAAAATAAGTCAGTCAGAAAAAGACAAATACCAGATCATTTCACTCATATGTGGAATTTAGGAAACAAAACAGATGAACATATGGGAGGGGAAAGAAGAGAGGGAACCAAACCATAAGAGACTCTTTTTTTTTTTTTTTAAGATTTTATTTCTTTCTTTGGGAGAGAGAGACAGAACATGAGCAGGGGGGAGGAGGGAGAGGGACAAGGAGAAGCAGGCTCCCCGCTGGGCAGGGAGCCCAATGTGGGGCTCCATCCCAGGACCCTGAGATCATGATTGGAGCTGAAGGCAGTTGCTTAAACGACAGCCACCCAGGTGCACCTCGAACCATAAGAGACTCTTAACTATAAAGAACAAACACAGTGGTGATGGAGGGAGGTGCGTAGGGGATGGGCTAGATGGATGGTGGGTATTAAAGAGAGCACTTGTTGTGATGAGCACTGGGTGTTTTATGTAAGTGATAAATCACTGAATTCTACTCCTGAAATCAATATTGCACAGCATGTTAACTAACTAGAATTCAAAAAAAAAAAAAAAACCTCAAAAAAAGTGTGCAGTGTGACGGGTTGATATATGTATACATTGTGAAAGGATTCTCAAAATCTAGTTAGTTAATGCATTCTGCCCCCCACATATTTATTTATTTATTTAGTGAGAACAGTTGTTTTAGTTTCTTAGCAAATTTCAATTATACAACACAGAATTATCAACTATAGTCACCATGTTACACATTAGATCTTCAAACCATATTCATGCTATAACTAAAAGCTTATGTCCTTCTCTCAACCTCTACACATTTTCCCCACTCTCTAGCCTCTGAAACCACCATTCTGCTCTGTTTATATGAGTTCAACTTAAAAAAAAAACTTTTGTAGATTCCACATATACATGGTAACATGCAGTATTTATCTTTCTCTTGCTTGCTTTATTTAGCATAATGCCTTCTGAGTCCGTTCGTGTTCTTGCAAATGGTAGGATTTCCTTACTTCAAAGGCTAATTTACATATATATATGTGTGTGTGTGTATATATACACACATATATATGTGTGTATATATACATATATATATACATATATATATACATATATATGTGTGTATATATACACACATATATATGTGTGTGTATATATACACACACACACATATATATATATTTTTTATTTTTATTTTTATTTTTATTTTTTTTTTTTACTTTATCCACTCATCCATCAATGAAAACTGGCTTTTTCCTGTACCTTGGCTGTTGTGAACACTGCTGGGAGCATAGGAGGATAGATATCTTTTTGAGATAATTTCATTTTCTTTGGATACATATACCAGATGTGGGATTCATGGATCCTATGGTAGTTCTATTTTTAACTTCTTGAGGAACCTCCGTACGGTTTTCAGTGGTACCTGTACCAGTTTACATTCTCACCAAGAGTATATTAGGGTTCCTTTCCTCCACATTCTCAGCAGCATTTGGTACTTCTTGGGGTTTGTTTTTTTTTTTTTTCATTTGGTACTAGACATTCTAAGAAGTATAAAGTTATTTCTCACTATAGTTTTGATTTCGTTGCTCTGGTGATAAGTGATGTTGAACACATTTTCATGGATGTGTTTTTATGTCTTGGAAAAATGTTCAGGTCTTTTGACCATATTTCAATTAGGTTATCTAGCTATCTATTGAATTGCATGAGTTCCTTGTATATTTTAGATATTAATGACTTATTGATTATGGTTTGGAAATATGTTTTCCCCATTTCATAGGTTGCCTTTAAAAAAAAATGTAATCACCCAGTGCTCATCACAAGGGCCCTCTTAAATTCCCATCACTGATTTCACCCATCTCCCCACCCACCTCCCATCTGGAAACCATCAGTTTCTTTACTCTAGTTAAGAGTCTGTTTCTTGGTTTGTCTGTCTCTCTTTTTTCCCCTCTTTGTTCATTTGTTTTATTTCTTAAGTCCAAATATGAGTAAAATCATATGGTATTTGTCTTTCTCTGACTGACTTATTTCACTTAGCTTTATGCTCTAGTTTTTTTGGTTTTGTTTTGTTTTACATATGATGTATTATTTGCTTCAGGGGTACAGGTCTGTGAATCATCAGTCTTACGTGATTCACAGCACTCACCATAGCACATGCCCTCCCCAATGTCCATAACCAAGCTACCCTATCCCTCCCCTCCATCCACCAGCAACCCTCAGTTTGTTTCCTGAGACTAAGAGTCTCTTATGGTTTGTCTCCCTCCCAATCCCATCTTGTTTTCTTTTTTTCCCTTCCACCATGACCCCCTGCCCTGCCTCTCAAATTCCTCATATCAGATAGATCATATAATAATTGTCTTTCTCTGGTGGGCTAATTTTGCTTAACATAATACTCTCTAGTTCCATCTGCATCATCATAAATGGCAGGATTTTGGGCTTTTGATGGTTGCATAATATTCCAGTGTATATACCTCATCTTCTTTATCCATTCATCTGTTGATGGACATCTAGTCTCTTCCTGTAGTTTGGCTATTTTGGATATTGCTGCTATAAACATTTGGGTGCATGTGCCCCTTCAGATCACTGCACTTATACCTTTAGGGTAAATACCCAGTAGTGTGATTGCTGGGTCATAGGATAGCTCTATTTTCAACTTTTTGAGGAACCTCCCTGCTGTTTTCCAGAGTGGTTGCACCAGCTCGCATTCCCACCAACAGTGTAGGAGGGTTCTCCTTTCTCCACATCCTCGCCGACAGCTGTCATTTCTTGACTCATTAATTTTAGCCATTCTGACTGGTGTGAGGTGGTATCTCATTGTGGTTTTGATTTGTATTTCCCTGATGCTGAGCGATTAAAAAAAAAGAATTGATAAGATAAGTTGGTTGAAAAAAAAAAAGAGGAAAGAATGTGAGCAGGCTGGAGACTGAAACAAAGCCATGCACAGGATTTAAGGTATATTTTGATCTGTTAGAAGAAACTGTATCCCAGAAGAAAGAAAAGCCTATATGTATACAAAAAGTAAGGTTAAATACAATGAAGGGATAGACTATAACAATGAAAATTTTAAAAAATTTTTTTAAAGGTATTGATAAGTTAAAATAGTTTTAAAAGTTTAAAATAGGAAAGAGGAAAAATTTTAAAAACCGAATAAGAAAAAAATAAAATTAAAAATATTTAACTTTGAAAGACTAAAGAATCATGGGGGGAAAGCCATGAATTCTACGTGTTGCATTCCTTAGCTCTGGAGTTCTGCAGTTCTCACTGATCTGTTAATGTGGCCTCGGCTGGATGTTCTTGCTGATCTTCTGGGGGAGGGGCCTGTGTGATTCTCAAATGTCTTTGCCCAATTGCACTGCCTTTGCCAGGGGCCAGGCTGAGTAATCTGCACAGTTTTGTTCTCGGGAGATTTTGTTCCCTGAATGCTTTCTGTAGAGCTTTGGAGGACGGGAATAATGATGCCGGTCTCCCAATCTCTGGCTGGAGGAGCCACGAGCTCAGGGCCCCACTCCTCAGTGCGCCCTGAGAGAAAAGCGTCAATCTCTCCCGTCTCCCTGGTCTCTGGCCACACTCCAAGTTCACCCAGCCTGTGTCTGAGTGTTTCTATCTCTGGTGCAGGGCCCTGTTTGGAGTCTCCAAGCCCAGCAGATTCCTGCCATCCTGTTCCTCCCCGAAGAGGAAGGTGAATCTCCCCGGATCAGCCACTTGTGTGGTCCCTGCTCTTTGAGATCACGGTTGAAGGTAACCCCGAGCTGAGAGCCCCTCCTCTGCTCCATCTCTGCTGCCATCTTCCCTGCTCTGAAACCTGGGAGCTCTGCCACACTCAGACACCCCTGGTCTTTCTGTAACCACACTGTTCCCGCGAGGGCTCTAACCCCTGCTTAGCCTCTGCAGTGAGGTCCTTCAGTTGAGCCAACATCTAAAAGTTCTGATTTTGTGCTCTGTTGCTCCATGGCTTGCTGGGAGCCAGCCCCTTCCCCCACAGTCTATCTTCCTGTATATCGCCTCGGATTCACTTCTCTATACATCCTACCTTCCAGAAAGTGGTTGCTCTTCTGTTCCTAGAATTGTTGCTCTTCTCTTCGATCTCCTGTTGAGTTTGTAGGTGTTCAGAATGGTTTGATAACTATCTAGCTGAACTCCTGGGACCCGATGATAATTAGGTCTCCTCCTCCTCTGCCATCTTGCTCCTTCTCCCTCTATACACCCTTATACTCTCTAGTTTTAACCATGTTTGTTCTTTTTTTATGGCTGAAAAATATTCCATTGTATATATACCACATGTTCTTTATCCATTTTTCTCTCAATGGTCACTTGGGTTGCTTCCATATCTTGGCTGTTGTTAAGTAATTCTGCAGTAAATATAGGGGTGCATGGATCCCTTTGAATTAGTGTTTTTGTAATCTTTGGTTAGGAACTCAGTAGTGCAAAACCAAAAACAAGAACAACCCCCACCCCCCCCCAAAAAAAACCCCAGTAGCACAATTACTAGATTGTCGGGTATTTCTATTTTTAACTTTTTTAGGAACTTCCATAGTGTTTTCCACAGTGGCTGTACCAGTTTGCATTCCCACCACCAACATTGCAAGAGTTCCTTTTTTTCCCACATCCTCACCACTCCTGATATCTGGTGTTTTTTTATTTTAGCCATTCTGACACATATGAGGTGATATCTTATTGTAGTTTTGATTTGCATATGATAATGATATATGATAATGAGCATCTTTTCAAATGTGTGTGTTGACCATCTGTAAGTCTTCTTTGGAAAAATGTCTGTGCCTTCTGCATATTTTAAAATTGGATTATTCATTTTGTGTGTGTTCAGCTTTGTAAGTTCTTTATAGATTTTGGATTCTAACCCTTTATTAGGTATGTCAACCCTTTATCAGGTGTGTTATTTGTAAATTTCTCCTATTCCATAGTTTGCCATTTAGTTTTGTTGATTGTTTCTGTCACTGCACAGATGCTTTTTATTTTGATGTAGTCCCCATAGTTTATTTTTGCTTTTGTTTCCCTTGCTTCAGGGACCTATCTAGAAAAAAACGTTGCTATAGCCAATGCCAGAAGAATTATTGTCTTTGCTCTTTTCTATGATTTTTGTGGGTTTGGGCCTCACATTTAGGTCTTTAATCCATTTTGAATTTGAATTTATTTTTGTGTATTTTGAAAGAAAGTAGTCTAATTTCATTCTTTTGCATGTTGCTGTCAGTTTTCCCAACACCATTTGTTGAAAGGACCTTTCCCCATTGGATATTCTTTCCTGATTTGTGAGAGATAATTTAATTGCCCATACAATTGTGGGTTTATTTCTGTGTTTTCTACTCTGTTCAGCTGATCTCTGTGTTTAATTTTGTGCCAGTACCATACTGTTTGGATTACTACAGCTTTGTAATATAACTTGCATTTCAGAATTGTGATGCCTCCAGATTTGCTTTTCTTTTTCAAGATTGCTTTAGCTCTTTGAGGTCTTTTGTGATCCCATACGAATTTTAAACCTGTTTGTTCTGGTTCTGTGAAAAATACTATTGTTTTTTTTTTATAGGATTGTGTTAAATGTGTAGATTGTCTTGGGTATCAAAGTCCTTTTAACAATATTTGTTCTTCCAATCCATGAGCATGGAATGTATTTCCATTTCTTTGTGTCTTCTTCAGTTTCTTTCATCAGTTTTTTTATAGTTTTCAGAGTACAGAACTTTCATCTCTTTGGTTTATTTCTAGGTATCTTATTATTTTCATTGCAGTTGTAAATGGGATTGTTTTTTTAATTTCTCTTTCTGTTGCTTCATATTTGGTGTATAGAAATACAACAGATTTTTGTGCATTAATTCTGTATCCTGCAACTTTACTGAATTTGTTTATCAGTGCTAGCAGTTTTGTGGGGAGTCTTTTTGGTTTTCTATATATAGTATCATGTCATCTCCAAATAGTGAATGTTTTACTTCTCCCTTACCAATTTGGATACCTTTTATATGTTTCTGTTGTCTGATTGCTGTAGATAGAACTTCCATGAATATGTGGAATAAAGGTGGTGAGTGGACATCCTTGTCTTGTTTCATAGCTTGCCTTTTGCTTTTGTTGTGGTTTTCTCTGCTGTATAGAGCTCTTTCTTTTTTAATTTTTTAGAAAAGATTTTATTTTTAAGTAATTTCTACGCCCAAAATGGGGCTCAAATCTACAACCCCAAGATCAAGAGTTGCATGCTCTACTGACCAAGCCAGCAAGGCACCCTTGCACAGAGTTTTTTAGTGTGACGCCGTCCCATATGTATATTTTTCATTTGTTGCCTTTGCTTCTGGTATCCAAAAAAAAAAAAAAAAAAGGTCATTGCTAAGACATTAAAGAGCTTACCTCTAATATTTTCTTCCAAGAATTTTGTTGTTTCAGGTCTTACCTTCAAGTCCTCAATACTTTTTGAGTTGATTTTTGTGAATGATGAAATGAGTCTAGTTTCATTCTTTTGCATATGGATATCCAGTTTTCCCAGTATCATTTATTGAAGAGACATTTTTCCCTATTGTATATTCTTGATGTTTTGTCAAAAGTTAGTTGACTCTAAGTGTATGGGTTTATTTCTGGGATCTCTTTTCTGTTCCATTTAAATGCCCGTTTTTATGACAATACTGCACTGTGTGATTACTATAGCTCTATTACTACACATAGTTTAAAATCAGAAAGTATGATGTCTCCAGCTTTGTTCTTTCTCAAGATTGCTTTGGCTATTCACAATCTTTTCACCTCCTTAGTTAAATATATTTCTAAGTATTTTATTGTGCTGGATGTTATTGTAAGTGGGATTTTTAATTTCCTTTTCAGATCATTTGTTGTTATTGTATAGAAACACTACTGATATCAGTATGTTGATATTGTATCCTGCAACTTTCCTGAATTTGTTAGTTACATCTAACAGTTTTTTTGGTGGAATGTTTAGGATTTTCTATATATAAAATCATGTCATCTGCAAATAGACAGAACTTACTTTTTCCTTTCTGATTCAGAAAACTTTTTGTTTTGTTTTGTTTTTTCTTGCCTGATTGCACTGAGTCAGTGTGGTGAGAGTGGGGATCCTTGTCTTGTTCCTGATCTTAGAGGAAAAGCTGTCAAGCTTTCCTCATTGAGTATGATATATGGGTGCTTATTCCATATGGCTTTTATTATTATGTTGAGGTATGTTTCTTTATCTAATTTGTTGAGGGTATTTATCAGGAATGGATGTTGAATTCTGTCAATTGCTTTTTATGCATCTACTGAGATTATCATGTGATTTTTATCTTTTATTCTATTAAAGATGTTATTTATTACCCATTCTTATTATTATTAGGTTTTTTTTATTGATTTGTGTGTATTAAACCATCCCTGTATCACAAGGATGAGTCCTGCCTGATCATAGTGTATGGTACTTTTATTGCGATTTGAATTTGGTTTGCTAATATTTAGTGAGAATTTTTCATCTATGTTCAGAGAGGATATTGGTCTGTGGTTTTTTGGTTTCGTTGTTTTGTTTTTCCTTGTAGTGTTCTTATCTGGCTTTGGTATCAGGACAATGCTGGCCATGTAAAATGAATTTGGGAGTATTCCTTCCTCTTCAATTTTTTGGACGAGTTTGATAAGGATTGTTGTTAATGCTTCTTTAATCTTTAGTAGAATTCAACGAATATAATTATCTGGTCCTGGTCTTCTTGTCATTGAGAGGTTTTTGATTAATGATTCAATGTCTTTACTCATTATTGGTCTGTTAATATTTTCTGTTTCTTCATGATTCAGTCTTTATAGGTTATATGTTTCTACAAATTTATATATTTCTTTTTGGTTTCCAATTATTGCCATATAATGGTTCACAGTAATCTTTTATGATATTTGTATAGTTGTGGTGTCAGTTATGTATCCTTTTTCATTTCTGATTTTATTTAATTGTTTTTTTCTGGTTGAGCAGAGTTAACACAATGTTCCATTAGTTTCAGGTGTACAATATAGTCATTCAATTTCTCTATACGTTATGCTATACTCACCACAAATGTAGCTACCATGGTTTTTTTTTAAACCACTTAAAAAAGAAAAGATTATTTATTTATTTGAGAGAGAGAGAGAGCACAAGCCAGGAGGGAGGGGCAGAGGGAGAGAGGGAAGGAAACTCCCTGCTGAGTAAGGGAGCCCAGTGCAGGTCTCAATCCCAGGACATTGAGATCATGATCTGAGGCGAAGACAGATGCTTAACTGATCGAGTCACCTTGGTGCCCCTGTAACTTCCATGTTTCACTATACAATACTATTACAATAACATTGACTATAGTCCCTATGTTGTGGCTTTTATTTCCATGACTGATTTGTTCCATAGCTAGAAGTCTATATCTTCCACTCCCCTTCATACGTTTTCGCCCATCCCTTCACTCCTACTCCCCTGGCAGCCATCAGGTTATCCTCTGTATTTATAGGTCTGATTCTGCATTTGGTCTGTTTATTCATTTGAGTTTATTAGATTCCACATTTGTCTTTCTCAGTATGACTTAATTCACTGTGCATAATACCATCCAGGTCCATCCATTTTGTTGCATATGGCAGGATCTCAGCCTTTTTAAGGCTGCATAAAATTCCATTTTCTGTCTTCCTCCCTCCCTTCCTTCCTTCCTCTCTTCTTTCCTCTCTCCCTCCCTCCCTCTCTTTCTTTCTTCCTTTTTTCTTTCATTCTACTTTTCTTGTCTTGTCTTGTCTTTTTTCTTCCTTCCTTCCTTCCTATTATGTTGTGTTAGTCACCATACAGTACATCATTAGTTTTTGATGTAGTGTTCCTTGATTCATTGTTTGTGTATAACACCCAGTGTCCTCCTTAATACCCATCACCATCCCCCCACCCCCCTCTCCTCTAAAACCCTCAGTATGTTCCATTTACTACTTCTTCCTTATCCATTTGTTTATTGATAGAAATTTAGGATGCTTTCATATCTTGGCTATTGTCAATAGTGCTGCAATAAATGTAGGGATGTATATGTCTTTTCAAAATTAGCATTTTCGTTTTCTTGGGTAAATTGTAGAGGAATTATTGGGTCATATGGTATTTTTATTTTTAATTTTTGGTGGAACCTCCATATTGTTTTCCACGGTGTCTGTACCAATGTGCACTCTCACCAACACTACCCAAGAATTCCTTTTTCTTCACATCCTTTCCAACACTTGTTATTTCTTGTGTTTTTGATTGTCGCAATTCTGACAAGTATAAAATGATATGTCATTGTCATTTTGATTTGCATTTCCCTGATGATGGGTGATGTTGAGCATCTTTTCATGGTCTTTGGTCATCTGTATGTCTTCTTTGAAAAAGTCCTTTTCAGGTGTTTTACCCATTTTTTAAACTGGAATTTTTTTTAAGTGTTGAGTCATGGAAGTTCTTTATGTATTTTAGATATTAACCCTTTATTGGATATGTCTCTTGGAAATATCTTCCCTTATTCTGTTAGTTGTTTTCTTGTTTTGTTTATGGTTTACTTTGCTGTGCAAAAGCTCTTTATTTTGACGAAGTCCCAATAGTTTATTTTTGCTTTTGTTTCCCTTGCCCTAGGGGACATATCTAAAACAGATCTTAAAAAATGTTGATATGACTGATATCAGAGAAATTACTGCCTGTGTTCTTTTCTAGGATTTTTATGGTTTCAGGTCTCATATCTAGGACTTTAAGTCATTCTGAGTTTATTTTTGTGTATGGTTTTAGAAAGTGGTCCATTTTTATTCTTTTATATAGCTCTCCTGTTTCCCTATATCATTTATTAAAGAGGCTGTCTTTTCCCCATTTTGTAGTCTTGCCTCCTTTGTCATATATTAAGTGACTAATGAGTATAGGTCTATTTCAGAGTTCTCTTCTGTTCCACTGATCTGTGTGTCTATTTTTGTGACAGTACCATAATGTTTTGATTATGGAAATCTGGAATGGTGATATCTCCAGCTTTGTTTTTCTTTCTCAAGATTGCTATGTCTATTTGAGGTATTTTGAGACCAAGAAAAAAAGAGAAAGGACCCAAATAAACAAAAACAGAAATGGAAGAAGAGAAGTAACAATAGATACCACAGAAATAGAAAGTATTATAAGAGAATACTGTGAAAAATTATATGCCAACAAATTGGACAACGTAGAAGAAATGGATAAAATCCTAGGAACATATAATCTTCCAAAACTGAATGAGGAGGAAATAGAAAATCATTTCTGATTTTATTTATTTGAGTCTTCTTCTCTTTCAGTCTTAGTGTAGCCAAAGTTTTGTTTAGTTTTTTATTTTTATTTTTATTTATTTGACAGAGAGAGATCATAAGCAGGCAGAGAGGCAGGCAGAGAGCTGGGCGGGGGGAGCAGGCTCCTTGCTGAGCAGAGAGCCCGATGCAGGGCTCGATCCCAGGACCCTGGGCTCATGATCTGAGTAGAAGGCAGAGGCTTAACCCACTGAGCCACCCAGGCACCCCTGGTTTAGTTTTGTTAATCTTCTCTATTATTTTTCTGGTCTCTGTTTTATTATTTTTGCTCTGGTATTTATTATTGCCCATTTTACCCCAAAATTTATTCATTTGTTGATTTTCTGTCTGGGTGGTTTATCTACTATGGAAAATAGGGTATTAAAGTCTTCCAATCTTATGGTTTTGTCTGTTTCTCTCTTCAGACTTTTTTTTAAAGATTTATTTATTTTAGAGAGGGAGCATGGGGTGGGGGCAACGGCAGAGGGGACAGGGTGTCTTTTTTTTTTTAATAAACATATAATGTATTATTAGCCCCAGGGGTACAGGTCTGTGAATCTCCAGGTTTACACACTTCACAGCACTCACCATAGCACGTACCCTTCCCAATGTCCATAACCCCATCACCCTCTCCCTACCCCTCTCCCCCCAACCCCCCTCAGTTTGTTTTGTGACATTAAGAGTCTCTTATGGTTTGTCTCCCTCCAGATCCCATCTTGTTTCATTTATTCTTTTCCTACTCCCCAAACCCCTTATGTTGCGACTCCACTTCTTCATATCAGGGAGATCATATGATAATTGTCTTTCTCCCATTGATTTATTTTGCTAAGTATAATACCCTCTAGTTCCATGCACGTCATCGCAAATGGCAAGATTTCATTTCTTTTGATGGCTGCATGGTATTCCATTGTGTATATATACCACATCTTCTTTATCCATTCATCTGTTGATGGACATCTAGGTTCTTTCCATCATTTGGGTATTGTGGATATTGCTGCTATAAACATTTGGGTGCATGTGTCCCTTCTGATCACTACGTTTTATCATGTGGGTAAATACCCAGTAGTGCAATTGCTGGGTTGTAAGGTAGTTCTATTTTCAACTTTTTTAGGAACCTCCATACTGTTTTCCAGAGTGGTTGCAACAGCTTGCATTCCCACCAACAGTGTAGGAGGGTTCCCCTTTCTCCGCATCCTCACCAGCATCTGTCATTTCCTGACTTGCTAATTTTAGCCATTCTGACTGGTGCGAGGTGGTATCTCATTGTGGTTTTGATTTGTATTTTCCTGATGTTGAGTGATGTGGAGCACTTTTTCATGTGTCTGTTGGCCATCTGTATGTCTTCTTTGCAGAAATGTATGTTCATGTCCTCTGCCCATTTCTTGATTGGATTATTTGTTCTTTGGGTGTTGAGTTTGCTAAGCTCTTTATAGATTTTGAATACTAGCCCTTTATCTGATATGTCCTTTGCAAATAATTTCTCCCATTCTGTAAGTTGTCTTTTGGTTTTGTTTACTCTTTCCTTTGCTGTGCAAAAGCTTTTGATATTGATGAAGTCCCAATAGTTCATTTTTGCCTTTGCTTCCCTTGCCTTTGGTGATGTTCCTAGGAACAAGTTGCTGTGGCTGAGGTTGAAGACGTCAATGCCTGTGTTCTCCTCAAGGATTTTGATGTATTCCTTTCTCACATTGAGGTCCGTCATCCATTTCGAGTCTATTTTCGTGTGTGGTGTAAAGAAGTGTTACAGTTTCATTTTTCTGCGTGTGGCTGTCCAATTTTCCCAACACCGTTTGTTGAAGAGGCTGTCTTTTTTCCATGGGACATTCTTTCCTGCTTTGTCGAAGATTAGTTGACCATAGAATTGAGGGTCTTTTTCTGGACCCTCTATTCTGTTCCATTGATCTATGTGTCTGTTTTTGTGCCAGTACCATACTGTCTTGATGATGACAGCTTTGTAATAGAGCTTGAAGTCTGGAATTGTGATGTCACCAACTTTGGCTTTCTTTTTCAATATTCCTTTGGCTCTTTGAGGTCTTTTCTAGTTCCATATAAATTTTAGGATTATTTGTTCCATTTCTTTAAAAAAATGGATGGGATTTTGATGGGGATTGTATTAAATGTGTAGATTACTTTAGCATAGACATTTCACAATATTTATTCTTCCAATCCATGAGTATGAAATATTTTTCCATTTTTTTGTGTCTTCCTCAATTTCTTTCATGCCTACTTTATAGTTTTCTGAGTATAGATTCTTCGTCTCTTTGGTTAGGTTTATCCCTAGGTATCTTATGGTTTGGGGTTTAATTGTAAGTGTGATTGACTCCTTAATTTCTCTTTCTTCTGTCTTGTTGTTGGTGTAAAGAAGTGCAACTGATTTCTGTGCATTGATTTTATATCCTGACACTTTCCTGAATTCCTATACAAGTTCTCGCAGATTTGGAGTGGAGTCTTTTGGGTTTTCCACATATAGTATCATATCATCTGCCAAGAGTGATAGTTTGACTTCTTTGCCGATTTGGATGCCTTTAATTTCTTTCTGTTATCTGATTGCTGAGGCTAGGACTTCTAGTACTATGTTGAATAGCAGTGGTGATAATGGACATCCCTGCCATGTTCCTGACCTTAGCGGAAACGCTCTCACTTTTTCTCCTTTGAGAATGATATTTGCTGTGGGTTTTTCATAGATGTCTTTAATGATACTGTAGTATGTACCATCTACCCCTACACTTTGAAAAGTTGTGATCAGGAAGGGATGCTGTACTTTGTCAAATGCTTTTTCAGCATCTATTGAGAGTATCATATGGTTCTTGTTCTTTCTTTTATTAATGTATTGTATCACATTGATTGATTTGTGGATATTGAACCACCCTTGCAGCCCTGGAATAAATCGCACTTGATCGTGGTGAATAATCCTTTTAATGTACTGTTGGATCCTTTTGGCTAGTATTTTGGTGAGAATTTTTGCATCTATGTTCTTCAAGGACTTGGGTCCGTAATTCTCTTTTTTGATGGGTTCCTTGTCTGGTTTTGGGATCAAGGTGATGCTGGCCTCATAAAATGAGTGTGGAAGTTTTCCTTCCATTTCTATTTTTTGGAACAGTTTCCGGAGAATAGGAATTAATTCTTCTTTAAATGTTTGGTAGAATTCCCCTGGGAAGCCATCTGGCCCTGGGCTTTTCTTTGTTTGGAGATTTTTGATGGCTGTTTCAATCTCCTTACTGGTTATGGGTCTGTTCAGGTTTTCTATTTCTTCCTGTTTTATTTTTGTTTTTCAACATTTCCTTAGCAATTCGGGGTCTCTTCTGATTCCATACAAATTTTAGGATTATTTGCTCCAGCTCTTTGAAAAATACCAGTGGAATTTTGATTGGAATGGCATTAAAAGTATAGATTGCTCTAGGCAGTATAGACATTTTGATAATGTTTATTCTTCCGATCCAAGAGCATGGAGTGGTCTTCCATCTTTTTGTGTCTTCTTCAATTTCTTTCATGAGTGTTCTGTAGTTCCTTGAGTACAGATCTTTTACCTCTTTGGTTAGGTTTATTCCCAGGTATCTTATGGTTCTTGGCGCTATACTAAATGGAATTGATTCTCTAATTTCCCTTTCTGTATTTTCATTGTTAGTGTATAAGAAAGCCAATGATTTCTGTACATTGACTTTGTATCCTGCCACGTTACTGAATTGCTCTATGAGTTCTAGTAGTTTGGGGGTGGAGTCTTTTGCGTTTTCCATATAAAGAATCATGGTTCAGTTGTGGTTGTTTATATGTCTCTAGGAATGCATCCACTTCTTCCAGATTGTCAAATATGTGGGCATAGAGTTGCTCATAATATGTTCTTTTTTTTAAATTTTTTTATTTTAATAAACATATAATGTATTTTTATCCCCAGGGGTACAGGTCTGTGAATTGCCAGGTTTACACATTTCACAGCACTCTCATAATATGTTCTTATAATTGTTTGTATTTCTTTGCTGTTGGTTGTGATCTCTCCTCTTTCATTCATTATTTTATTTATTTGGGTCCTTTCTATTTTCTTTTTGATAAGTCTGTCCAGGGGTTTATCAATCTTATTTATTCTTTCATAGAACCAGCTCCTAGTTTCGTTGATTTGTTCTATTGTTTTTTAGTTTCTATTTCATTGATTTCTGCTCTGATCTTTATGATTTCTCTTCTCCTGCTGGGTTTAGGTTTTCTTTGTTGTTCTAACTCCAGCTCCTTTAGGTGTAGGGTTAGGTTGTGTATCTGAGACCTTTCTTGTTTCTTGAGAAAGGCTGTATCACTATATATTTTCCTCTCAGGACTGCCTTTGCTGTGTCCCACAGATTTTGAACTGTTGTATTTTCATTATCATTTGTTTCCTCGAATTTTTCAATTCTTCTTTATTTCCTTGTTTAGTCATTCATTCTTTAGAAGGATACTGTTTAGTCTCCATGTATTTGCGTTCTTTCCAAATTTCCTCTTGTGATTGAATTTTAGCTTAAGAGCATTGTGGTCTGAAAATGTGCAGGGAATGATCCCAATCTTTTGATCCTGGTTGAGACCTGATTTATGAACCAGGATGTGATCCATTCTGGAGAATGTTCCATGTGCACTAGAGAAGAATGTGTATTCTGTTGCTTTGGGATGGAATGTTCTGAATATAGCTGGTCCAGTGTGTCATTTAAGGCCTTTATTTCCTTGTTGATCTTTTGCTTAGATGATCTGTCCATTTCAGTGAGGGGGTGGGTGTAAAAATTTCCTATTATTATTGTATTATTGTCATTGTGTTTCTTTGATTTTATTATTAATTGGTTTACATAGTTGGCTGCTCCCATGTTAAGGGCATAGGTATTTAAAATTGTTAGATCTTCTTGTTGGACAGACCCTTTGAGCATAATATAGTGTCCTTCCTCATCTCTTATTATCAGTTTTGGCTTACAATCTAATTGATCTGATATAAGGATTGCCACCCCAGCTTTGTTTTGATGTCCATTAGTATGGTAAGTTGTTTTCCACCCAGGACAGGGAGTCTTAAGCAGACTCTGCATTGTGTGCAGAACGTGATGCAGGGCTCCATCTCATGACCCTGATCATGACCTAAGCCAAATCCCAAATCTGGATGCTCTACCAACTCTGCCAGCCAGGCGCCCCTCTCTTCAGATGTAGTAGTATTTGCTTAATATATTTCGGTGCTCTCGTGTTGGATGCATATATGTATTTATGATTGTTGTATCTTCTTGATCAGTTCACTCTTGCATCATTCTGTAATAGCCTTCTTTGTCTTTTGTTACTATTTTTGGCTTAAATTCTCTTTTGTCTAATGTAAGTAAAGCTGCTCCTGTTCTCTTTTGGTTTCCACTTGCATGGAATATCTTTTTCCATCCATTCAATTTTAGCCTATGTGTATTAAAACTGAGGTGAGTCTTTTGTAGGAAGCATATATGTGGGTCTTATATATTTTATCTGTTCACCCACTCTGTGTTTTTTTCCTGGGAGAAATCAGTGCATTTTCATTTACAGTAATTATTGATAGGTAAAGATTTACTTATGCCATCTCATTGTTTCCTAGCTGTTTTATAGTTCCCTTATACCTTTCTTCCTCTTTGACTGCCTTCTGTTCTGAATTGATGATTTTCTGTAGTGGTATGCTTTGATTCTCTTCCATGTATCATTTGTGAATCTATTGTAGGTTTCTGCTTTTTGGTTACCATGAGGTTTACATGAAACATCTTATATGTATAGCGGTCTATTTCATACTGATAACAATTAAACTTGAATCACATGAAAACTCTACCCTTTTACTCCCTTTTATATGTTTATATTATAAATATAAATACATAAAAATATACAATATATTTTATATTATATACTATATATGTTATATAGTATATATATATTATATTATATACTACCTTTTTATATTGTTGATGTCACAGTTTACTTCTGTTTGTATTGTGTATCCATTAATAAATCATTGTAGCTGTAGTTTTTTATTTTATTTTACTTTATTTCAGTGTTCCAAAATTCATTGTCTATGCACCATACCCAGTGCTCCAGGCGATAAGTAGCTGTAGTTATTTTTAAAAACTTTTGTCCTTTAACTGTTAAACTAGAGTTAAATGGTTAACATACCAGTGTTGTGTATTTTCATGTGTTTTCATGTTTCTAATTATCATCCTTTCACTTCAGTTTCAAGTATTCCTTTCAGCATTTCTTGGAATGCAGTTCTAGTGGTAGTGAGCTCCATCACCTTCCTTTTTTGGGGGAAAGTCTTCATTTTGCCTTCCTTTCTGAAGGCAACTTTGCCAGGTTAAATATTCTTCTTTGGCAGTTTCTTTCTCACAGGATTTTGAATATATCATTCCATTCTCTCCTGGCCTGCAAGGTCCCTGCTCAGAAATCTGCTGTAGCCTTATGGGGCTTACCTTGTATGAGAGAGTTTTTTTCTTTTGTTGCTTTTGAAATTCTTTCTTTGTCTTTGATTTAGTGAGTTACATTATAATGCATCTTGTAGAAGATTATTTTGGGTTGAAATTTTGTGGTGACATATTACCTTCATTAACTTGGATCTCCAAATCTCTCCCCCAAGTTTGGGAAGTTCTCAGCCATTATTTCTTTATTTCTTTCTTTTTTTTTTTTTTTAAGATTTTATTTATTTATTTGACAGAAAGAGAGATCACAAGCAGACAGAGAGGTAGGCAGAGAGAGAGAGTGGGGAGCAGGCTTCCCGCTGAGCAGAGAGCCCGATGCGGGGCTCGATCCCAGGACCCTGAGACCATGACCTGAGCCGAAGGCAGAGGCTTTAACCCACTGAGCCACCCAGGTGCCCCTCAGCCATTATTTCTTTAACTAACCTCTTTATCACATTTTTCTCTCCTCCTTCTGGGACTCCAGTGATCCTTACATTGTTTTTTGTTTTGTTTTGTTTTGTTTTGATGGTGCCCCATAATTTTCATAAGTTTTCTTTATTCTTTTTCATTCTTTTTCCTTCTTGCTCCCCTATTTGGATAATTTCAGTTAATCTCTCTTTTATGTCACTGATTCCTTATTCTGCTTTGTCGAGTCTGATATTGAAGCTCTCTATTGAACTATTCAGTTACTGTATTCTTCAGGTCCAAAATTTCTGTTTGCTGTTTTTATTTTTTATTTTTTTAAAGATTTTTATTTGTTTATTTGACAGACAGATCACAAGTAGGGAGAGAGGCAGGCAGAGAGAGAGAGATTGGAGGAGGCAGGCTCCCTGCTGAACAGAGAGCCCAATGCAGGGCTTGATCCCAGGACCCTGGGATCATGACCTGAGCCGAAGGCAGAGGCTTTAACCACTGATCCACCCAGGCACCCCTGTTTGGTGTTTTTAAAAAATGTTTTCTCTTGGTTGAACTTTTCATTTTTCTCTTGTATTGTCTTCCTGATTTTGTTAAGTTGTTTATATGTGTTTTTTTTTTAAATAGTTTCCTGAACATCTTTAGAACAACTGTTTTGCACTATTTGTTGAGCAATTCTTGAATTTCCATTTCTTTGGGGCCAGTTCCTGGAGGTTTACTCTATTCCTTTGGTGAGTCATCTTTCCCTAATTCTTTGTGATTCCAATAGCCTTTTGTAGGTCTGTGCATTTGAAGTAGTCACCTGAACTTTATGGCCTGACTTGGGTAATATAAGACTTTGACCTCAAAGTGGGGGCATGCTGGGCACCAAGTGTGGGGTGTGAGTGGCATGGTTCTCTTTGGCTAAGGCCACTAGGGTCCACAGCATTGACAACATTGTTGTCCTTGATAAGCATTCAAGGGGTCCATAGTGGCTTCAACGGCAGTTGGGGTCCTCAGTGACACTTCCAGGTACAATGGCTAGGGCCCAGGCATGTAGTGATGGTGGCCAGAGCTCGTGGTGGCATACTTGGCTGCAGAGTCCAGCTGCAGGTGCCTGTGTCGTGTCATGTGTCAGCTGGGCACATCATGCAGTGGTGGGGTCATGGAAGGCAGCAAAGGACAGGCCCAGCTACAGGCTCACTGGCATGCACTACTGTGGCTGTTGGGTATTGCCATGGGTTCACAGTAGTGTAAACTGTTGGCAGGATTCAAACCTGGGATGTGTGGGTGCACAGCTGGTGGGGCTAATGACAGAATACAGGGCCTAATCCAGGCCCACAAGCAATTACAGAATCCCTGGCTGTTGGTGTGCTCCCCTATGTCGCCACAGTCTTACTCCAAGGCCTACACACTTCACCAGAGGCCAGTGACAATTTTCAGGCTTACCAGGCTTGCAGCGTGCAAGTGCACAGCTAGATGGGTAGCCCCAAGTGCACCCATGGGGGTGGGGTCAGCGTTGGGGGTTTAGACTGGCATCTTACACCTGGGGAAAAACAGAGGCTTGAGCTGGCTGCTGGTGCAGTTCCCAGGCTCTTTTTGCAGCCAGAGAGGGGAATTAGAGGGAAGAGACTCAGACAACGGGTGTCAGCAAATGCCAATACCTGAAAGCTGGTGAAAACTGCAGGTTTTCACCTTAGTGAAATTTAGTGAAACTTACTTCCATGGAGGCTTAGTTGGTGATTGATTTCTTCACTGGCAAAACCTGCTGGGCTTCACTGTAGGGGGTCCTGCTACGTGGCTGCTATTAGTAGCTATTGTGTTTCTTTTTGTTCCTAACCATCTCTGCATATCTCACTTTTGTTGGTCTCTGGATGGGGTAATCCTGAATTGGGACCTTTGTGCAGTATCCCGAAAGCCTGGAGAAGCTGGTCCCTCACTCTGCTTTTCCTTTTCTGGTAAGTGGAACTCTTTCTGGCTGGGGACTCTTGGCACTGAGCAGTGCCAGCTTGAGGGGTGAGATGATGCAGGCAAAATGAAACGTTCTTCTTTTCTTGTGCAATTATTCTCAAGTTTTTTTGTTTCACTGTGTTGCTAAGGTTCCTTAAGAGGACTCCAGAGCTCTTCCAGAGCCATTTTTGTTCATGGAGAGCTTTCTGATTATTGATCTTTGTGAAGGGATGGAGGTGTCCCTACATCGTTGTTTTGGTGATGTCACTCCCACCTTTCCCAGATTTTTAAATGCACTCCAAAATTTGTGAATCATTGTGCAAGATAGTAAAGGAGGGAGAAGTCAAGTACCATGTTTTATTGATCCCGGGTCAGCACAATTCCTTATATTGACAGTCATTACAAATTTATATTATTTACTTATCATCACTGTTACCCTTAGAATTAACTTGGGAAATAAAAGATATAACATTTTTATTATTTTCTTTACCAAGCTCTAGAAGGCCATACCACCGTCTGGGGAGTCATCAGTGCTATCGCTGTCAATCAAAGTCAGGTACTGTCATCACCAGACCATCTCAGAAGAGCAGGAGAGGCCCCTGCAGAGCATCTATTTGACTCATGTTGACCCATTAAGAGTACAGGACAAGACTCACAGCATGGGAATGTCTGCTGGAGATCCCACTAAAGTGGAGACCTTGGCAAACACCATTGGAAGAAATAAGCAACAGGGGACTCCTGCTCTGAAGGTTGGTCAGTGAAAGGCAGCAGTGGCCACACTGAATCTGCAGGGGGAATAGTAGGCCTCATTAAGCTGCACTATATAGAGATCCTTCCATCGTTGCACTATTTAGATAGTGTAAACAGCATAAACACTAAGAGGTTGAATCTGTCCATTCCAGCAAGCCTGGAGGCTTGTAAAAGAGTCCCAAGAATTTATCAGGGGAGCTAGGGTTAACAATTTTGGATTTGGGGGGAACCAATGTTCATGTTGTCATTAGACGTTTGAAGCAGTAATCCCAGAATCTTAGGAGGCTAAATGAACCATTTCTACAGGCTGCAGGTTCCAGGAAGTCCCTACAGCTCCCAATGGAAGACATGGCTTATTATCTGGACCAAAGAATTTGGATACATCCTTAATTGGCCATACTTTTATGAAGGCTTGAAAACAACTCCAATAGGTTATCTAAAATATTGGTTTGATCAAAAGAATCTTAAGACTTATTTAAAACGTCTTCAGTTGTAGCACAAAAGTAAAAGGGGAAAGTGCCAAGATCTGAGGTAACAAAGAAATAGGAAAAAAATCAAATATATGGATATATAGTAGAAGACGAAATTGTAAACTAGATCATACAGGGTGCTTTGTAGACTATCTTTAAAAATGTGTGTTTTAAGTATGATAGGACATCACTGAAAGATTTTTTTTTTAAGATTTTATTTATCCATTTGAGAGAGAGAGAGAGATAGTGAGAGCACTAGCAGAGAGGAGAGGGATTGTTTTATTTATTTATTTATTTATTTTGGCTGTTATGCACAATGTTATGAACATTTTTTTTTCAAAGATTTCATTTATTCATTTGAGAGAGAGAGAGAAGGAATGAGAGAGAGAGAGAGTATGAAAGGAAAGAGGTCAGTGGAGAAGCAGACTCCCCACCGAACAGTGAGCCTGATGCGGGACTCAATCCTGGGGTTCCAGGGTCATGACCTGAGCCGAACGCAGTCACCTAACAAACAGCTACCCAGGTGGGCTTCTATGTACATTATTGGGCAATCCTAACTGGTTTTTGGGGTCAGGATCATGGGCCCCAGACAAGCAACATAGGTTGGCCAGTAAAATTGAAAGAAATATTTTTCAGATACTTTTGAGTTTCTATTATGACTTTTGACGACACTAAGTGCTGAGATTTGGAACATAATTATGTTTGGGTTAACTATCCTAAGATTTGGGGATTGTTTTATTTTTGTTAATGTGTAGGTGTGAAAAACAATTGCTGTGTAATTTTATATGCTTTAGATCCTTCATAGTGAGGCTGCTGAGCTGTGTGGCAAGCAAACAGACACAAAATCTGAGGTCCTGAACTGCAGCCACTCTAGAGAAAGACAGTCCAGGCTGCAGCTGCTTAAAGAATGAAGACATGGGGTGCCTGGGTGGCTCAGTGGGTTAAAGCCTCCGCCTTCAGCTCAGGTCATGATCTCAGGGTCCTGGGATCGAGTCCCATATCGGGCTATCTGCTCAGCAGGGAGCCTGCTTCCCTCTCTCTATCTGCCTGCCTCTCTGCCTACTTGTGATCTCTCTCTGTGTCTCAAAAAAAATAAATAAATCTTTAATAAAAAAGAATGAAGACACAAAAAATTCATCTAACTGAAATTGAGCAGAATGAACAGTTGAGGGAAATGATTACTTAGACTTTAAACTGAAATTGGGGACTTTAATTTCTTGGATTAGTAATGCACAGGGACAGCAGAATTTTTTCACACGTTAGCCCTTTGGGACTTCAACTAAAAGATTTTGAATTTTATTTTTTTAAGATTTTTATCTTTTAATTACATCAATGGGAAATTAACAATGGGAGGGTTTTTTATTGAATTTAGGAGTATCACAGTATGTCGATATATGATATTTGGAATATTTTAAAGATTTTATTTATTTATTTGACAGAGAGAGATCACAAGTAGGCAGGAGGCAGGCAGAGAGAGAGAGAGGGAAGCAGGCTCCCTGCTGAGCAGAGAGCCCGATGCGGGACTCGATCCCAGGACCCTGAGATCATGACCTGAGCCGAAGGCAGCGGCTTAACCCACTGAGCCACCCAGGCGCCCCGATATTTGGAATATTTTAATTTAATTTGGAAGATTTTATTTCATTTTAATGTTTTAGTGTTGTTATTTAACCTCACTGCAGAAACTCTGAGAGGCTATGTTGGGCAATGTAGCTGGGCAAAATTTGGAATAGGAAATAGAACAGAAGTGAACGTTCATCTTTAAATTCAGAATGGCCACTGAGATCATTCAGTTAATATACCATTCTATCCCATTTCAGACCTTAGAGCAAAATCTAATTCTATTAGCAGTAAGAAAGGTCCTAGAAAATCCCAGAGAGATCCACAAATGCATATGGAAGGGCTGTTATTTTCTTATAACAAATATTTTCTTCACTATGATAAATGCATATGAGTTCTATGCTAATAATGCCTCATGGACTGATTTTTAGAAGATATCTAAAAAAAATCAGAGACCTACATTTAGAATAAAATTTTTAAAAAATGCAGCAAAGATAACTCTTCTATTCAAAGGTAAAGGAAAAATACAAGGAATGATGATTGTATTATCACTTACTCTTCCATCTGGGAGATGGAAAATTTCTTTGCTGTAGGCTTTTTAAGCAGTTAGATGACAGAGGCATTCAAATGTGAAAAAAAAAAAATAGTTCTGGATTTTCCTCTCTTAGCTGAATCACTGCTACTTCCACTGCCAGGAGTGTACAAATGGTGATTGCACTTTGGCCCTTCAGTTTTTTCTCCTTGGGCCAGAGTGGAAGATAAATTTGGCCGTTCTTCCAAGTGTGGGCCTTGAGCCCTTTCCTGCCAGCATGGGAAAGTGGCTGGAAACCAGCTATGCCCTTTCTGCCCCTGACCTGTCAGCACGGCGGGTTTTCCAGAATTTTCCCACTTGCTGCTACTTTGCATACTCTTCTCTGGAAAGGGAGTCACTTTTCCATTCCTGGCATTATATCTTAATTTGGTGCAAGGTTGTGGTATAAGATTGGACCTTTTGTTTGTTTGTTTGTTTCATCATGAAAGACCTGTTCTTTACTGTTTTTATTTTTTAACTTCATTGTCATTCACTTTCAAGAGTGATTTCGAAAGGGATTTCAAGAAGGGCACCTGAGTGGCTCAGCTGGTTAAGCATCTGACTCTTGATTTCGGCTCAGGTGGTCATCAGATGGGTCGTGATCTCATGGGTTGTGGAATTGGGCCCCATTTCAGGCTCCACGCTCAGTGGGAAGTCTGCTTGAGATTCTCTCTCTCCTCCCTCTCCTTCTGCCCCTCCTCCTGCTTGCACGCATGCTCTCTCTCTAAAATAAATAAATAAATCTTTAAAGAAAGAGAGATTTCAAAAATTTGTGCGTATATGGCCATTTTATCTTGACTTTAGAACTTTTAAAAATGTTTCAGTGTCTCCTTTAAAAAAAAGTCTGGCAAATTTGTTTAGTTAATGTATGGACACCATGTAAGGTTCTGAAGCAGAATGTCATATACATTAAAAGCCATCTCTGGAATTTTGAAGTTAGAGAAAAATTCTGCAAAACATCCCATCTAACCATCTAATTCTAGTAGTGTTCTGAAGCTCACCTACTTTTTTTTTCTTTTTCAAAGATGATAAAATATTACACAGTCAGAATTTCACATTCTACCTGGCATATGGTGAGTGTTCGACAAATGTTGGCTTTTATTGTTACTACTCTTTAATTTGCTCAGCCACATGTGATCATCACACAACAATTTTACCCTATGCTTATGTAGTACCTTTTTACTCTCCTTCTCTCTTCCCTCCCTGGCTCTTTCATTCTTCACTTTTTTTCTTTTCTTCTTGCTCTGGTCAGCTCCACAATCATCCTCTAAGTCTGCTACTATTTCTATCCTCATTGTTCCTATCAATAACTCCCATCAGGCAAATAGTGCAGATTTGTATGTTTACTTTAAAAAAAAAAAAAAGATTTTATTTATTTATTTGAGAGAGAGAAAGAGAGCACATGAGTGGTGGGGGTTGGGCTGAGGGAGAGGGAGAAGCAGGCTCCTGGTTGAGCAGGGAGCCCAGCGTGGGGCTAAATCCTAGGACCCTGAGATCATGACCTGAGCTAAAGGCAGATGCTTAACTAACTGAGCCACGCAGGCTCTCCTATACATTTACTTTCTAGTCCTATAAAGTAGAAATGTGTTTCTTCCTTTTTTTTTTAAGATTTTATTTATTTATTTATTTATTTATTTATTTGACTGAGAGAGACAGCAAGAGCAGGAACACAAGCAGGCAAAGTGGGAGAGGGAGAAGCAGGCTTCCCAAAGAGCAGGGAGCCCAAAGAGGGCCTCCATCTCAGGACCCTGGATTCATGACCTGAGCCAAAGGCAGATGCTTAATGACTGAGCCACCTAGGCGCCCACAAACATGTTGCTTATTGAGGCATATTATTAAATTTAAACATAAACTGTTTAAATTACTATATCAACTACACTAGGAGATCCTATATGTTAGTATAAATGCAGACCACCCAAATATTATTGCTTATGGGGATATCCTTTTTTTCTTCACGGACAGATGTGAAGTACCAGAATGCCTTTACTATGCAGAAGGCCTGCTTCTGCTTGGCACCATTTTGTATTCAAAGTAAGGATGCTTGTTAGTTAACTCATGGCATTTTCCTTTAGTCTATAAGATGTGAGGCCTTTGGGAGGACATTTAAGCTCATGCTCATCTTATTTCTTTGGTCAATCCAGATGTTTCTGGGAAGAAGGATTTTAACACTTTTTATAGCATTACGTTTTCTGGAAGTCAACCTATGCTTTCATGGACTCTGAAAAAATCCAGTCGTATGTTGTTTCCAGTGCTTGGAATCGTCTCTCAAAGACATTTGCTGATTACTATGGTAGTGCCTAAAAAAGGTTTTTGAGCTCTTTTCTATGAATGCATTACTGTAGCATTCAGAATTAAGATCTGTCTCTGATTCAAAAATCAAAGTATAATCATGGAAACTATTTTTTCAGGAAATTAGATTTTCCTGGCTGAGATAGCAATAAGTCTGACTGACAAGGAAAACTCTCCACATGAAAAATATTCTAAAGGAGGAATAAAGAGGTTTTATCTGGGAATTTCAGAACACTGAGAGAAATGATTGCTTAAGGTGGGCCTGATTTGGGCAATGATTCTTTAATATATTGAAAAAGTGAGATAAAATTTTTATTTTTACTTCTTTGTAACCACGAGATGGCACCACTTTCCTATTTTTAAAAGTTTGACACTGCTATTTTTCATTTTTTACGTTTTTTTAAAAAATTACAGCTGTTTGGGGACATTTGGTTATAACTTTCCCTCAAATACAGGCTCATAGACTATAAGGCTAGAGTTACGGTATTAAATAAGAATTTGTAGGTGGAATAAGATTTATAATATGCATCGCATATGCATGGCATTTAAATGGTTTAAATGGTTGGAATCTCAGCCCAAGGGAAAGGAGTTTCTCTGGGGGTTTTGTAAGTGAAAAGGGCAATGGGCAACTTAAACTGAGAAGTCAGATGTAAAGTGGTCTTGGCCAGCAGTTCCCTGTGTGGTCCAAGGGTATGAGCTGGCAGAGAATATAGGCAGGAGGAGAAGGAGGGTAAAAATGTCAGCTGTGCTGAGAGTTGAACTCTCGTAGAAATGATATTTTGAAGTGATGGGAGTGCTGAGGTTGTGTTTGAGGAAGAAGGAAGAGATCAGAGGAGGAGAAGCATACCTAAGGCCGAAGCAAAAAGTAGAAGGCAATTCCACCCACTCCTCAGCTCTGACCTAACTCTGTTAACATATCCTGGTTTAGCAAACTGTCCTGGGCCTACAAAAGACAAACGAAGGGAACCAATGGGGAACCAGCCACCTTCCTGTCATAAATGCTGTTGTGAGGCTGTTGTCTAGCTATAGTTATAAGACCTTCCTGTCCTCACCGTCCCTTCATTCCCTGTTCTCCTTCTCTTCATCAGTCCAATCCCTTTTGGTTATAGTTAGTAGAAACCCAGTGCAAAGTAGCTTAAACAAAGGGGAATTTATCCACGCATGAGACTTAAAAGTTCAGGGTTTGAATAACTTCAAACAGTTACATATAGATGTTCCACTGTTGGTTCTGTTGTTGTTGTTGTTGTTTTTCCCCTGTTGTCTTCATCCTTCCTCACATCTGTCCGGGTTGCAGGAAAGACTGCCCCAGCAGCACTAGACCTTCATGATTTTCATAGCCATCAATCTCAGAAGCCATTAGTTTCTCTCCCAGTATTCCTACAAAGACCCTCATTGATGGCTCTGGGTTGTGTGTCCACTTGGCATAAGAATTATATGGACCACACAAGGTGCAATACTCAAAAGAAAAGGTTTATGGACAGATTTTAAGTGTAACCCATGTCCATTATATCTTCCTAAGAAAGTATCTGGATAGTAACATGGCCCCAGGCCAATGTTCCCAATGTAGTAAGAACTGATCTACTAAGTGCAGGGAAAATGCACAGCTTATAATTATGGATAAGGACTAGATCTAAGTTTGGAGATCTTCAACCTAGGAGGAAAGTCTCTTAGAGAGAATTAAAGGTTTGATCTGTTGTTACCCTCGAGTATTTCCTGTTCTTTTTAGCCATTGACTTCTATGAGTAAGTATAATGGTGGTCAGGTTGACTCGAGAAGAATTTCTGGTCTCAGAGTCTCCTGAACTAAAATCAGTCTTTTCCCCTCACCCTCCTTCTATCCCTCCCTCTGTACCTTCCCACCCCATCATCAAATGTGACTGGATTTCCCTTGCCCCATTGTATGTAGGACTCGTTTGGAATCCTGAAATGAGACATCCAACAGAAATCTTGGGACTAAAATCTTTGTGTTCAAAGCAGGGAATTGGAGATGTTTCTTTATACTGATGTGTGGTGATATAATTATGCCAATAACAAAAGCTCTAGATGTAGTTACTTTCATTAATTTCCATCTCACAAAGGTAATAAGTGTTCTGTAGTGAGTGCCTGGGAAGATGGCTCTTGCCAAATCTGGAGAATATAAGAAAAGAAGAGTTCTTCTGGGTAAACGTTCTTGGTGCCAGGTATTAGAAGCTTTTGTAGACCTCAACAGCATACTGAGAAGTTTAATGATATACTCATATATTTTAGGCTAAGTTTATTTTATAAAGGGTCAACCCATTATATTAGCATGATGACTGTGCTTTCCTTGTGGAAAACTTGGAAACAGACTTATAATAAAATGTCCCCCTGTCCCCCCCCACCCTGAAAACTAGATTGTTTAGTTTGAGAGAATTGATCATAGTCTTACAATGACAGTTTCTACACTATTTTACACAGCATTCTCAGAGTATTGAACATTTACTTTGACAGCAAAGCTGTGGAAAGAAAGGTTCTGACTGGTTATGAATGAAAAACCAGGTAAGAAGCTTGACTTTAAGGAATAATTTGTATCCTGTTAATTGTCCTATGGGTCTTAAGGAAATGAGATAGACAATAATCCATTGTTAGTGGGCTAACGAGGCACAACATCTGAAAAGTTGGCACGTATATTGGAAGTTCCTTGATGATGAATGATGTTGAACATCTTTTCAAGTACCTGTTGGCCATCTGTATGTCTTCTTTGGAAAAATGTCTATTCAGAGCCTCTACTCGTTGTAAAATCAGACTGTGTTTTGTTTTGTTTGGCTATTGAGTTGTAGAAGATCTTCTTGTATTTTTGATATCCGCTCTACTCCAAGTCCTATTTCTATGTTCCCTTTTCATTGACTGGCACCACCCTTCATTTGGACAGGTTAGTTTATCTCTCATCCCATCAACCACTGAATTTTAAAATTTTTACCTTCAAAACATCTTTTGAATTCTTCTGTCACTTTCCACCATAGTCTGAACAACATTTTTTTTTAATGTGGACTACTACATTATTAGCCTTAAAAATGGCTTTCTTGTATGCAATCTGACCTTCACCCTGGCAGAATAACCTTTTCAAATATGAATCTGTTGATACCACCGCTTAGACAAGACACTTCAGAAATTCCCCTTTACGTTTAGGATAAAGACTATTTCTAAACATAAGTCATCAGTGCCTGTATGATCTGGCCCCTCCCTTAGACTCTGGCTTTCACCTGCACCACCTCCCTCACTCCTCCATGCTCCAACCTCTCTGGCCATGTTCTCTCTAGCCACAGAGTCTTCTCACATGAGGCTCCTTCTGTCTGGATCACTCTTCTACCTCTCCACTACTTACCAAGCGGACTCCTATCTTCCCACAATATAAGCTCAAGCTTCAGCTCCTCGAGTCTGCCTTCGTGCACCTGCCTTGCAGCTCTTTCTTGGCACTTATCACTGATAATTTTACATTTGCTTCTATTATTATTGTTAGCCAATAATGCCTATCTTCCCTACTGGACTCAAGCTCTACAAGGTCATGACTTATGTCTGCCAATCATTAATTCCATAGTCCCAGGCAAGAGAATGTAAGAGGAGCTCAATGAATAGTTGTTAGATGAAAGATTGCTTATATTGCTTTACGACTTACTTTTCTATCTAAAAGAAAGTGGTGTGCGGTTACTGTTAGGTTTGGGCTGCCTTGAGCATTGTTGTGAAGTGGCCAGCAGAACCTTCAGTGGCATACATGAAAGGGATGTAGCAGGCTACTGTGTATGTTCTTTCAGAGGAGGTTGTGGATAGAGGAGCCCAATTTCTCAGAAGAAATAGATGTTGCTCCCATCTTATTTCCTGTCTAGCCACGTAAAAAGCAGACTAAATGGAGCAAGTTAATTTAGCACAGTTTCAGATGAAGTCTCACACTATTCCTGGGATGGGATAGCATTATAGGAGAGTCAAGGTGGTCTGAGATTGGCTGTGGACAGTTGCAATTGGTGTTCTTCCATACACGTTGGGAAGCGTGTCGAAGTTTCCAGAAGTGTTTCCCGAAATAAAAATCTTGCTTGCCTACCTAAAAGCTGTTCCCACCTTTTCTTGGGATGTAGAGCCTTTATTGCATTCCAGTGTGTAACCCTAACTCATGCACCTTGAGAATGATACAGTATCCAGACCCCAGCAAGAAATTCTAGTGGATCTAAGCCAGCCATTGTGACCCAGTTCCCTTGTCAGTTATTGAATCTGATGCAGGCATGCCACTGCATGTGAGAGGCCTTCGTGTTCTTGGAGAAAAGGCTCTTCTCTTGTTATCAGAAGCACATGGATAAGCAGTCCTCCTCCTTCTGCTCAATGCTGTTGTGTCTGAATGGGGTCCTGAGAAGGCTGCAGCCAGCTTGTGACATGGGAACTAGTCTGCAGATGAGAGACATGCTGAGCATGGCAGAGAGGGAAGGTAGAAAGCTCTGAGCTGCAGGCTAGTTCTCCTCACTGATATGGCTGGGTAAGCACCGCACAATTGCCTGGACACACGCACACACACACACACGTTTGTACGTGTGCAGCAAAGAATTTGGCAAAACATCATGTGCTTCGGTTTCCTTCTGCTGTTGCATGTATATACGTAAAAGTTATCTCCATCGTGGGGCAGAATCTTGTTGTGCTGGGTTTCAGGAATAAAAGTGAAAATTAAGCACTTTCACCAATTTCATTTACAGGTGAAAGAAAAACTGTGGAATGGAAAACACAGAAATTTCCCAGTCTCTACCACTTTTAAGAGCTTGGAGAGTACACTGGCCCCTCTTGAATAACCCAGGATCTGCTCCCTGTCTCAAGGTCGGCTGATTAGCAATCTTAATTCCAAGCGCAACTTTAATTCTCTTTTGGTATGTGACAAAGCATAGTCATGAGTTCTGGGAAATAGGATGCAGACATATTTGGGTGCCATTCACATCCTTGTCATCTTAGTATTTCTTCCATTTTAAGTTGATTCAAAAATGTATCCATTTGGTAAACTTTTGGGCACTTGCTTTGGAAATGTGAGACATGGTCCCTGCATTTAAGGAGGTGATAATTTAGTGATGTCCTGCTCATAAAATGTTTTAATTTGTAGCATTCGATTTAATGATAAGGGAGATATTGTTCTAGATAGTCTAGCCATCCTATTCTAGATATTCTAGAGGTATGTGTATATGTGTGTTTTTCATTTTCTAGTGGAGCAACCGGAAGTTAAACTGAGGTAAAACTACTTTTATCCAGGGGTGCAGCTGGAAGGACATGGAGACAGTGTGCGAATTGTGATTTTCTTGCTTGTCTGGTGGTTTTCCCTCTGCGTCAATGGCTGTGTTATGTATGAAGAATTCAGGTCTTGTTTTTGTTTTACGATAACATCCAGACCTGGAAAACAAAATAGGAATGCAGCTTTCCCTGTTTTCACAGAATTTCAGCTGAGAACAGCGGGTGATAGACTCTTCCTTGCATCCATAAAGTTCAGTGATGGCCATTTCCAACAGTCAAAAAGGAATAAAGACTTCTTGAGGTTTTCTTTGACATACATCAGGAATACATACGTATGTGAGTGCATGCGAGTCTGTGAGTGGCTTTTCCTCTCTCCTCCTCCTGGTGGAGAGACTTGCAGACTCTTGCCTTGAGAATTCTAAAGGGAGGACTTTGGCAGGAGTTAGCCATTAGCAGGGCAAGGAGGAAGGGCAGCAGAAAAACATGCCACTTGGGAAGTAAGGATATGTGATTTCATGGATCGGTGGATATTGCACAGAGGAGCTGCACTTGAGTGAACAGATGTGTCCCTCTCTGGAGGGCAGGGGACCTCAGCAGGAGTTTGTGTGGCGTGAACCACAAAAGGGATTTTAAGAGCAGTCAGCTGGAAGAGTATCTGCATTGGGGAAGGCAAAGACCCCACCAATGAGATCCAAGATAATGGACACAAGCTGACACATTTATGGTTTGAAATAAGTACCCCCGACTCGAGGAGACTCTTTACCTGTCAAAATAAATGTCACATGCACAGGAAGGAGTATGTCAAGATCTGTGTCTCATAATTGTGAATAAACATAGTACGAACCTTCGCTTTGGATTTTGCCATTTTGTCCTTGGGATTTGTTGCACAGGCCCAAAGTGGAGCTGGTCTCTGATCTTTCGGAAGTGGAACGGGGTCACTGAGCAGTAGATAAGATAATTTCTTGTTTAGTGATGGGCACTGTCTCTGCAGTCTATGGCGGGAGATGGCCAGGAGAGGAGGTGACTGAAAGGGAGGAAGGCCCTTGTGATCCTCCTTGAGTAGGACGACTACCTCTGCTCTTTTCAAAAGGCATAGACAGGGTTATCATCTCTGCATTTCTGAAGGGGTACATGGAAATCTAGGTGCCTTCAAACTTTACGTGTAAGTACACCCAACTGCTTCTCAGCACAGCTGACCCCAGAATAAATGTGGTAAAGTAAGGAGCAGCACAACGCCTCCTAAGCTGATCTTGGGTCTTCATATATGTACCCTCTGGTGCTGCCAGCCCTCAATGATTTGAAGATTCTTCCTTCGGTCAGAGGAGGACGCCTTAGCCAAATTTAGGCAAGCAGCCGTTGTTGATTAGAAGCTTCAAAATCACCTAGTCCCTCTAACCAATGGCAATGGGGACAAAGTGAAGAAAAACTAGCCTGTGAGAAGTAGAGCTCTATCCTAGAAAAAAGTCTGCTGAAAAGTTTTTGGTCTCAAAACGCTAATACAGGAGGAATCAACTAGGAGCAGAATTCATATGAAGAAAATAATGAAACTTTTTCTCAGGGAATGGGCAAAGTATTTCTCAACATTCCTGAAGTCACCTGAAACTGTAATGCATTTCACCACATTTCAGCAAGATATTAAGGAAGTGCTGTGGGGACAATGGCTTGTCTTGTACGCATTTGTCTGTTTGAGATTAAATAAGCCACCAGGAGTGTGGAAAATCTGTAAGTATTGTTGAAAAGGGTATTGAGATTATAGATTATATTTACTCATTCCTTACTGGCAAAGGAACTGTGCAACACACTAGCTTTTATTCATTTTACTACTAACAAATTTTTGGCAAAAGTCCTCGATAATTTATTTCCTTTTAAACACCAGAAAAAGTATTGAAATAAAAGTAAGCTATTGCTTATTTTTAAAGTTACCAAATTTCTGTTCTTGAAATAGTATGACCTTCACTTTTAAATGGTATAGATAACATAGGAAATGAACTATATTTCTTGGTCAGCAATCTGAAAAATTCATAAAACCCTGTCCCCTCTTTGACTCTTGAACCGAGCAGCAGTAGCGTGCTCCCAGAATTTCTATTAGAGTTGATGAAAGACACAGGTGTGCTTTTAGAGGGAACAATATCTGGTGGCCTGTTATTTGAATAACATTATAAAAGACTGCTTTAGAGATAGAACCAGTATGGGTAGGATACAAAAACCAAGAAAAAAAGTCTGTGTTTCTTTACATGGGTGAATATTTGTGTGATTTCATTAGCTTCCTAGAGAATAGAGAGTATCTATTGAAAAAATACTTGTGGAAAGAGAAGAGTGGAAAGGAAAACCTTAAAGAATTAATATATTTGGGAATCTGTTTGCCATCCTGTGTGTGTGACAGAGAGGGAGAGAGAAAGAGAGGGAGGGAGAAAGAGACAGAAGAGAAAGAGAGAGAGAAATAGGAGAGAGAGAGAGAGAGGGGAAGAAAGTAAGAGGGATTGGTGACTGCTACCTCTATTGGTAATATCTATTCAAAAGCTATGCATACCTACTAAGGATGTTTTAGGCTCTACCATCTCTATGCCAAATATCTGTTTCTGCAATAAATGACTTTTAAAAAACCTCAATACCTCTATCACGGCTTGAAATTGATTCTTGGCTCAAGATTTAGTTGGCTTTAGGTTTTTATTGGTGAGCTATGTGTTTTTCCTATTAACATTTCTTTTATGATTTCCATAGCAGTTTAACACCTGGAATATCGTTTTTATTTTGGAGGAAGAAAACTTATTTATTTCATTTTATTAATTTTTTTTCAAGGTCTTCTAACATCATGACCTTGATGATTTTCCTCATTGGGTTGTTGATGATAGTTATTATTTGAATGAATTAACTGTCATATGGGCTTAGTCAACCTGAAACTTTAAGTGTGTGAGTTTTATTTTGTTGGACCAACATTATAACAGAGGATGAAAAAAAAATGGTACCCTTCTGAATCCCTGAAGGCAGGCTCTGGACATCTGACATGCCTGTACAAAACATAATTGCTTATTTTGCCTGGAAGTACATGCCAATGCTGTTTGCTATATTTCTATGTTGCTAGATACTGGGTTTCGTATATCCCTGAAGTCAGTTTACTTCCACGTGTCTTGTTGTGTCTGATAGGCTGATTCTCCATAACTCTTTAGGGCACAGATATCACACCAGACTTGAGAAAAATGTACCTTTGGTTGGATTTTGTTGTGTCACATTATGGAATTCCTTTTTCTCTTCTACTTTCAAAAAGGTAGTATTCCATAGAACAAATTTCATGATTCCTGCATTTTGAAGATTATCCTTCAACATTCCAGAGTGTGGTGAAGATCTGGAGGGCTTGGCTCGAGTGTCCAGTGAGTGAAGACTTTTGTTACGGCAAAATAATGAGGTGTGGGCTTTTTATTGTGAAGTCTCCCTGGAATGTCAGTGCTATTTTTTTAAATTGTTTTTTTACTTACTAAAAACCTTACAGTGAACCCTTAAATCTAATACATTTGGTTAAAATAAAATACATAATTTATAATTCACTATCAGTTTCCCTGTTGATACCCAGAAGGTTGATGCTGATCCCAAGCCATTTTAGAAAAGTGAATAAAATTGTAATCATGATTGATAATGTGTGGGGGAGTTGTACTTCTTCTACCTAAATTTACTTCCCAGGTTAATGTATGTTAATATACTTGTAAGAATAAACTTTCATTTCCGCCCCAGTTTTGTCATCAACTGCTGTGGCAATTTCCTGCCCTTCCCACCAACACACGTGGACACATGCACAGACAGTAACTTGCGCATACATGTACACACACACTCTTCCTCAGGGATGAGGTCTCACGTTGTCTTGCTGGACTTCTTGGTAATTGCTGTTAGGTCTCTCCCTGACAATTATCACCTCCTAACTTACTTACTTATCTTGTGTGTTTTCTTCTTCAGCTGCTAGAATGTAAATTCCATGGGGACAGAGACTTCTGTTTATTTTGTTCTTTGCTTTATGGTCTGTGCCCACAAGAATGTCTGCCACAATACAAATGCTCAAAAAAATATTTGTGAAGTCAATGAGCTCATTGCATGCCTTTAACACTAGAAAAGAGATTTATTATTACTGTTATCAAAAAGAAAGGAGTGTCGGCAACTACCTCTCATCTACCCTCCCTCTTTTAGTAGGATATTCTCTGAGTCTGTTCTTCTTATCAAGACTGAAATGCCTAACAAGATATGTGGCTGCAGTGGCTCTTCCTGGATTCTGACTCTATTTGCAGTCCCTGCCCTGACTCTTGAAGAAAATCTGGTCAAAAGGATTCTGTCTCAGGGCATTGTCGATGCAGCGTAAAGATGATGAAGTCCACAATTGTTCCACTGTGATTCAGGTCAGATGCCCTCTGAGAAAATCTTGAACTTTAGAATTCTTAAAGCCTTTTTCTTTTTGGAGAAAAGAATATATTCTTTGCAATTATCTAAGCAAAAAGAGAAAATGAATGCTGACTGTCTCTACTGATGTTAGAAAAATAAGCAGTAAGATCATTTTAAATCTATAATTGCCAGAAATAATCAACTCTCCTCAGCATAGCATCAGATAACAAATATTTTATTCTGTATTATATATGTAGTATGTGTGTATATATGTATACATAGATACATGTGTACATACATATAAAACAATAACAGATATAAGTTGTGGACTGAGTAGCAAATCAAAGTGACAATTTTAAGTGCTTGTATATTCTTCACTATAAGGATAGACATGTTATAATTTGATTATCTCTCTTTTTTTAAAAAAAATTATTTCTTTATTTCACAGACCAATCACAAGTAGGCAGAGAGGCAGGCAGAGAGAGAGAGGAGGAGGAAGCAGGCTCCCCACTGAGCAGAGAGCCTGATGAGGGGCTCAATTCCAGGACCCTGGGATCATGACCTGAGCTGAAGGCAGAGGTTTTAACCCACTGAGCCACCCAGGCACCCTATCTCTTTTTATTTTAAAGTTACTCTCAGCTGATATTTAAAAAAATGTTTATTTTTAAGTAACCTCTACAGCCAGCATGGGGCTTGAACTCACAACCCTGAGATCAAGAGTCACAACCCTGAGATCAAAAGTCACATGCTCTACTGAGCCAGCCAGGCACCCCTCTAGTTTGATACTTACATGGCCAACAAATTCTTTAACTTTAGACGCTATGAATCTATACTTTGATAAACATTGACCAACAAAGCTATACTTAAATCACCTTAAGGATCTTTCTCCATAAAGAAAAAGAAAAAAGTTGGGAGTGGGGAGAGGATGGGAATAGGGGTAAAAGTCATCTTATCTTGCAGATTTGCAGGATAAAAGGATATTATTTATAGTGGTGATGTAATTCTTTGGAATTTGAAGACAAAAATGTTATACGGAAGAACTTTTCTGAACTTTCTGCGCAACTGGCATAGTATGCATTCAGTCTCTTTTGCAACTTCCTTGAAAACCTATTTACTTTGTTAAAGCAAAGTCTTTTTGTTGTTATTTTAGAAAATTTAAGAGCCAATCAAGGGAATTATAAGATCATTTTTGTGTTATATGGCTATTAATTTATTGAGAGAGAAAAGGGATGTTCCAGATATATTGAAGTCCCATATAATTAATTTACTTCAAAGCTTACTTCAAGGAGATGAACTAGAGTGAACCCAAACTGTAAACTTAGATAGCAAAATGAATGACATAAGTAGGAAGAAAGATAGGGGACTTGTTTCCAGCTCTGATGATATAAATGGAAGACTGTCTTCTTACTGTAAATAATGGGACAAAATGTGTTGAGCTGTTATCTTCAGAAACTGGGCAATAAATAGTGGAGGACTATGATCCCTGGAAAAAAGAAAACAAATGAGGTGAACCATAGGACCCCTCTGACCTCCTTAGAGACATCTTCCAGACTGCAGCCCAGGAAGGAGATTCTAAGCAAAGCACAGCATTTTCTCCAAGTCAAGGAGACCAAGCAGAGTTTGCGGGGGGGAGGGGGGGGAGGGACTGGAATATGTGAGGCTGAATGCCAGGGAGGAGGGAACTCTGGAGATATAGTGCCTCAGACATGTACTCAGGGTTCCCTTCAGTTTGTCCTCAAATCCCCAGTCACGGATGTGGACGATCAACTTCTTTGAAGTCAGGCAAAGCTTGGCCAGAGCCTATCACTAAACACTGAGCCACACATGCATGGGATAAAACTCCATGAGATGAGGCAAAACATAACTAGAGAAATAGATGCTAAAAAGTTGCTTGAGCTCATCCAGAGCTGGGGGATGTTTTGAACAGCCAGAAAGCAGAGTCCTCATTTGGCCTTTTCCGTAGAAACTCCAGAGAGTTTTGCCTCATATTATGGCAAAACCAGCCCTGGGACTAAAGACTACTCTAGACTTGCCCTAACAAGGCTTAAAAACAAGTCTTGAAAAATCAGACTGATGCATACATAACTTCCTGTCAGATCAAAGTCCAACAGTATTTAAAGGAAGCAAAGAAATCTAGTACTCAACATACATAGTCGACAAGGCCCAGCACCCAATGCAAAATTACTAGGCACACAAAGAAGGAAAATATGACTCACAACTTTGGTAGAAATCAACAAATAGCAAACAGTAGCGGGACTCAGTGATGGCTCTCAATGACCATCACCTCCTGATGGTCATGCCCTTTAGTCTTCTTGCACATTGTGTTAGCATGAGTTGCTATGGTCAGCAGAGTGCATTAGTGGTGCCCCTGTGTGACATTCTAGGCTAGGACAAAAGGACAGTTGGATCCCTTGTTCTGGAAGAAGCCAGCAGCTACACCATGAGCAGCCCCATAATGAGGCTTAGGTGGAGAGGAACTGAGACTTGCCATCTCCATGAGTTAGCCACCTTGAAAATGAATCTTCTTCCTGTTCCAGTCAAGCCTTCAGATACATGCATCCCCAGCTGACATCTGACTAAATCTCACGAGAACTGCGAGATAGTACACCCAATCAAAGCCACTCCCCAATTCCTTAACCACAGAAAATATGAAAGACAGTAAATGTGATTACTGGTTTATGCCACTGAATTTTGGGCTAATTTCTTAGGGAACAATAGAGAGTTAATATAGACATTGGTACTGCCACTCTAGTAAACCCCCCTAAATCTAGGAGTGACTTTGGGACTGAGAAAGTAGGGAAAAGCTAGAATATCTTTTTTTTTAATCTTTTTAAAAATTAATTTATTTATTTATTTTAATAAACATATAATGTATTTTTATCCCCAGGGGTACAGGTCCGTGAATCGCCAGGTTTACACATGTCACAACACTCATCATAGCACATACCCTCCCCAACGTCCATATCCCCGCCACCCTCTCCCGTCCCCCCTCCCCCCAGCAACCCTCAGTCTGTTTCTTGAGATTGAGTCTTTTATGGTTTGTCTCCCTCCCAATCCCATCTTCTTTCATTTTTTCTTTTCCTACCCCCCCAACCCTCCCACATTGCATCTCCACTTCCTCATATCAGGGAGATCATATGATAATTGTCTTTCTCCGATTGACTTATTTTGCTAAGCATAATACCCTCTAGTTCCATCCACGTCGTTGCAAATGGCAAGATTTCATTTCTTTTGATGGCTGCATAGTAGTCCATTGTATATATATACCACATCTTCTTTATCCATTCATCTGTTGATGGACATCTAGGTTCTTTCCATAGTTTGGCTATTGTAGACATTGCTGCTATAAACATTCGGGTGCACATGCCCCTTCGGAGCACCACGTTTGTATCTTTAGGATATATACCCAGTAGTGCAATTGCTGGGTCATACAGTAACTCTATTTTCAGTTTTTTGAGGAACCTCCACACTGTTTTCCAGAGTGGTTGCACCAGCTTGCATTCCCACCAACATTGTAGGAGGGTTCCCCTCTCTCCGCATCCTCGCCAGCATCTGTCATTTCTTGACTTGTTAATTTTAGCCATTCTGTGTGTGGTGGTATCTCATTGTGGTTTTGATTTGTATTTCCCTGATGCCGAGTGATGTGGAGCCTTTTTTCATGTGTCTGTTGGCCATCTGGATGTCTTCTTTGCAGAAATGTCTGTTCATGCCCTCTGCCCATTTCTTGAATGGATTATTTGTTCTTTGGGTGTTGAGTTTGCTAAGCTCTTTATAGATTTTGGATACTAGCCCTATATCTGATATGTCACTTGCAAATATCTTCTCCCATTCTGTCAGTTGTCTTTTGGTTTTGTTAACTGTTTCCTTTGCTGTGCAAAAGCTTTTGATCTTGATGAAATCCCAATAGTTCATTTTTGCCCTTGCTTCCCTTGCCTTTGGCGATGTTCCTAGGAAGAAGTTGCTGCGATTGAGGTCAAAGAGGTTGCTGCCTGTGTTTTCCTCAAGGATTCCTTTCTCACATTGAGGTCCTTCATCCATTTTGAGTCTATTTTCGTGTGTGGTGTAAGGAAATAGTCCAATTTCATTTTTCCGCATGTGGCTCTCCAATTTTCCCAGCACCATTTGTTGAAGAGGCTGACTTTTTTCCATTGGACATTCCTTCCTGCTTTGTCGAAGATTAGTTGACCATAGAGTTGAGGGTCTATTTCTGGGCTCTCTATTCTGTTCCATTGATCTATATGTCTGTTTTTGTACCAGTACCATACTGTCTTGATGATGACAGCTTTGTAATAGAGCTTGAGGTCTGGAATTGTGATACCACCAACTTTGGCTTTCTTTTTCAATATTCCTTTCACTATTCGAGGTCTTTTCTGTTTCCATATAAATTTTAGGATTATTTGTTCTATTTCTTTGAAAAAAATGGATGGGATTTTGATAGGGATTGCATTAAATGTATAGATTGCTTTAGGTACAATAGACATTTTCACAATATTTGTTCTTCCAATCCATGAGCATGGAACATTTTTCCATTTCTTTGGGTCTTCCTCAATTTCTTTCATGCCTACTTTATAGTTTTCTGAGTATAGATTCTTTGCCTCTTTGGTTAGGTTTATTCCTAGGTATCTTATGGTTTTGGGTGCAATTGTAAATGGGACTGACTCCTCAATTTCTCTTTCTTCTGTCTTCTTGTTAGTGTAAAGAAATGCAACTGATTTCTGTGCATTGACTTTATATCCTGACACTTTACTGAATTCCTGCACAAGTTCTAGCAGTTTTGGAGTTTTCCACATATAGTATCATATCATCTGCCAGGAGTGATAGTTTGACTTCTTCTTTGCCAATTTGGATGCCTTTAATTTCTTTTTGTTGTCTGATTGCTGAGGCTAGGACTTCTAGTACTATGTTGAACAGCAGTGGTGATAATGGACATCCTTGCCGTGTTCCTGACCTTAGCGGAAAAGCTTTCAGTTTTTCTCCATTGAGAATGATATTTGCGGTGGGTTTTTCATAGATGGCTTTGATAATATTGAGGTATGTGCCTTCTATCCCTACACTTTGAAGAGTTTTAATCAGGAAGGGATGCTGCATTTTGTCAAACGCTTTTTCAGCATCTATTGAGAGTATCATATGGTTCTTGCACTTTCTTTTATTAATGTATTGTATCACATTGATGGATTTGTGGATGTTGAACCAACCTTGCAGCCCTGGAGTAAATCCCTCTTGGTCGTGGTGAATAATCCTCTGAATGTACTGTTGGATCCTACTGGCCAGTATTTTGGTGAGAATTTTCGCATCTGTGTTCATCAAGGATATTGGTTTGTAATTCTCTTTTTTGATGGGATCCTTGTCTGGTTTTGGGATCAAGGTGATGCTGGCCTCATAGAATGAGTGTGGAAGTTTTCCTTCCATTTCTATTTTTTGGAACAGTTTCAGGAGAATAGGAATTAATTCTTCTTTAAATGTTTGGTAGAATTCCCTTGGGAAGCCATCTGGTCCTGGTCCTGGACTTTTGTTTGTTTGGAGATTTTTGATGACTGTTTCAATCTCCATACTGGTTATGGGTCTGTTCAGGTTTTCTAGTTCTTCCTGGTTCAGTTGTGGTAGTTTTTATGTCTCTAGAAATGTATCCATTTCTTCCAGATTGTCGAATTTGTTGGCGTAGAGTTTCTCATAGTATGTTCTTATAATTGTTTGTATTTCTTTGGTGTTGGTTGTGATCTCTCCTCTTTCACTCATGATTTTATTTATTTGTGTCCTTTCTCTTTTCTTTTTGATAAGTCTGGCCAGGGATTTATCAATCTTATTAATTCTTTCAAAGAACCAGCTCCTAGTTTCGTTGATTTGTTTGTTTGTTTGTTTCTATTTCATTGATTTCTGCTCTGATCTTTATTATTTCTCTTCTCCTACTGGGTTTAGGCTTTCTTTGTTGTTCTTTCTCCAGCTCCTTTAGGTATAGGGTTAGGTTGTGTTTTTGAGACCTTTCTTGTTTCTTGAGAAAGGCTTGTACCACTATATATTTTCCTCTCAGGACTGCCTTTGTTGTGTCCCACAGATTTTGAACCATTTTGTTTTCATTATCATTTGTTTCCATGAATTTTTTCAATTCTTCTTTAATTTCCTGGTTGACCCATTCACTTTTTAGAAGGATGTTGTTGAGTCTCCATGTATTTGCGTTCTTTCCAAATTTCCCCTTGTGATTGAATTCTAGCTTCAGGGCATTGTGGTCTGAAAATATGCAGGGAATGATCTCAATCTTTTGATACCTGTTGAGACCTGATTTATGATCCAGGATGTGATCTATTCTGGAGAATGTTCCATGTGCACTAGAGAAGAATGTATATTCTGTTGCTTTGGGATGGAATGTTCTGAATATATCTGTGATGTCCATCTGGTCCAGTGTGTCATTTAAGGCCTTTATTTCCTTGTTGATCTTTTGCTTAGATGATCTGTCCATTTCAGTGAGGGGAGTGTTAACGTCCCCTGCTATTACTGTATTACTGACGATGTATTTCTTTGATTTTGTTATTAATTGGTTTATATAGTTGGCTGCTCCCATGTTAGGGGCATAGATATTTAAGAGTGTTAGGTCTTCTTGTTGGACAGACCCTTTGAGTATGATATAGTGTCCTTCCTCATCTCTTATTATAGTCTTTGGCTTAAAATCTAATTGATCTGATATAAGGATTGCCACCCCAGCTTTCTTCTGATGTCCCTTAGCATGGTACATTGTTTTCCAACCCCTCGCTTTAAATCTGGAGGTGTCTTCGGGTCTAAAATGAGTTTCTTGTAGGCAGCATATTGGTGGGTTTTGTTTTTTTATCCATTCTGATACCCTGTGTCTTTTGATTGGGGCATTTAGCCCATTAACATTCAGGGTAACTATTGAGAGATATGAATTTAGTGCCATTGTATTGCCTGTAAGGTGACTGTTACTGTATGTTGTCTCTGTTTCTTTCTGATCTACTCCTTTTAGGGTCTCTCTTTGGTTAGAGGACCCCTTTCAACATTTCCTGTAGAGCTGGTTTGGTGTTTGCAAATTCTTCCAGCTTTTGTTTGTCCTGGAAGCTCTTTATCTCTCCTTCTATTTTCAATGATAGCCTAGCCGGATATAGTATTCTTGGCTGCATGTTTTTCTCGTTTAGTGCTCTGAATATATCATGCCAGTTCTTTCTGGCCTGCCAGGTCTCTGTGGATAGGTCCGCTGCCAATCTAATGTTTTTACCCTTGTATGTTATAGACTTCTTTTCCCGGGCTGCTTTCAGGATTTTCTCTTTGTCACTAAGACTTGTAAATTTTACTATCAGGTGACGAGGTGTGGACCTATTTTTATTGATTTTGAGGGGCGTTCTTAGCATCTCCTGGATTTTGATGTTTGTTCCCTTTGCCATATTAGGGAAATTCTCTCCAATAATTGTCTCCAATATACCTTCTGCTCCCCTCTCTCTTTCTTCTTCTGGAATCCCAATTATTCTAATGTTGTGTCGTCTTATGGTGTCACTTATCTCTTGAATTCTCTCCTCGTGGTCCAGCATTTGTTTGTCTCTCTTTTGCTCAGCTTCTTTATTCTCTGTCATTTGCTCTTCTGTGTCACTAATTCTTTCTTCTGCCTCATTTATCCTAGCAGTAAGATCTTACATTTTTGAAGGCACCTCATTAATACCTTTTTTGATTTCAACTTGGTTAGATTTTAATTCTTTTGTTTCTCCAGAAAGAGCTTTTAACTCTCTGGAGAGGGTTTCTCTAATATCTTCTATGCCTTTTTCAAGCCCGGCTAGAACCTTGAGAATCATCATTCTGAACTCTAGATCTGCCATATTACCAATGTCCGTATTGATTAGGTCCCCAGCCTTCGGTACTGCCTCTTGTTCTTTTTTCTGTGGTGAGTTTTTCCGCCTTGTCATTTTGTCCAGATAAGATTTGCTTTCTCCTCCTCTGGAATTCCACTGTTCTCCTTGGTGAGTGAAGTTGGTCTTGGCTGGGTTTCTTGTTGATCTTTTGGGGGAGGGGCCTGTTGTAGTGATTCTCAAGTGTCTTTGCCGCAGGCAGAATTATGCCGCCCTTGCCAGGGGTGGACTAAGTAATCTGCTCGGGTTTGCTTTCGGGAGCTTTTGTTCCCTGAGTGCTTTCCATAGAGTCCATAGCATGGGAATGAAGATGGCAGCCTCCCAATCTCCGGCCCGGAGGAGCCCAGAGCTCGGGGTCCCACTCCTCAGTGTGCCCTCAGAGAAAAGCACCCAACCGCCCCGCCTCCCTGGCCTCTGGTCGTGTCTAGAGGAAAGCGCTCAATCGCTCGCACTTGGAGAAAAGCGCCCAGTCGCTTCCATCTCTGTGGCCTCCAGCCACGCTCCGAGCCCACCCAGCCAGCGACTGGCACAAGATAAGCCCGGGCTGAGAGCTCACTACTTGGCTTTGTCATGTAGCCGGCTTCCCCGCTCCAATACCTGCAAGCTCTGTGACACTCAGACACCCCCGGTCCTTCTGTGACCCCGCAGGACCTGGGGCAACGCTGACCCCGCGTGGGCTTCCCCCGGTCTAGCCTCTGGAGCGATGTCCCTCTGTGGAGCAGACTTTTAAAAGTCCCGATTTTGTGCTCCGTTGCTCCGCCGCTTGCCGGGAGCCGGCCCCTCCTCCCGGGCTCTATCTTCCCATCGCTTTGGATTCACTTCTCCGCAGGTCCTACCTTTCAGAAAGTGATTGATTTTCTGTTTCTAGAATTGTTGCTCTTCTTCTCTTCGATCTCCCGTTGGATTTGTAGGTGTTCGCAATGGTTAGATAAGCTATCTAGCTGATCTCCTGCTATCCGATGTTGTCTCAGCCTGCTACTTCTCCGCCATCTTGACTCTTCCTCAAAAGCTAGAATATCTTAAAGATTTTTTTTTTTTTATTTGACAGAGGTCACAAGTAGGCAGAGAGGCAGGCAGAGAGAGAGGAAGGGAAACAGGCTCCCTGCTGAGCAGAGAGCCCGATGCGGGGCTCGATCCCAGGACCCTGAGATCATGACCTGAGCCGAAGGCAGAGGTCTCAACCCCCTGAGCCACTCAGGCGCCCCAAAAAGCTAGAATATCTTAAGGAGACTTTTAGTGAAAGGCCAAAGGCCTTGGAGCTACTACTAACAACCTTGTGGCCCTTGAGGAGGCTGCCACGGAGGTGGAAAGTGAGGAGAATATGATTGTGGAGAGTGGTGAAAAGAGAATCCCTGTTACATGGTGGCCAAAAGTTGAAAGGCATGGTCGATGGCCATGATACTGTGGAATCCTGGGAACTAGAGAAGGCCCTGAGTCAGCTGGATGATTAAACTAAGAATCTTTTAGGGCAGGATGTTGCAGGTGCCATCTGGCTTCCTTTTGCAGTTTGTTGCTCAACGTAAAGAAGAGAGAGAGAAAAGTTAAAGGAAAAGTTGTTAAACATGAGGGAACTGCTAGGTTTGAAAGTGCCCCGTCTCTTCAAATAGCAGACAAGGCTAAAATTAAGAAATGGCTCTAGGAAAAGATCAAGTCCAAAAAACTGTTAGGAAAGCATGGTCTCAAGATGAAACCAGGCATGGAGCGGAGTGACGTCATCAAGATGGCAACACAATGGCTCCCAAATGCAGCCCTCCTCCCAAGAACAACTAGTGACTATCCATAGGCAAGACACCACTTGAAAATCCAGGACGTGGGGGTAGGGTTGAAGCATCCCCCTACCCCCCAGAACACAGAGACTGAAAAGGGATTGCATTAGAAGGGTAAGAAGAGCAGTTACACTCTGATGGCATCACCCATCCACAGGCCAGCACCGGGATGCACTGAGAGGCACCCCTCTTCTTCCCCTCCCCTCAGGCTGATGGTTTCTCTGGTGGGAAAAATAAAAGAGCCCAAGGTGAACATCTAGCTCTCCCGGCATTGTGGGATGTTTCCTGCAGGGCCCACTTGGGTCTTGCCTCACAAGGATCATAGGGGAAGTCTGTGAGGTTTGATCCCTGGGGATGGGACTGAGATGGAGGGGTTGGGGTAGAGTTTACAGCAACTGGTGCTCAGACCTTGGCTGACAGCATTCTTCTTGCAGGAGCGAGCAAGTAGGCATGGCAGCCAATGGCTCTGCCCATCTGCAGAGCTGAGCTGGTGGCCCTGTCTGGCCAGGGAGCAGCTCAGCTGGATTATGTCCACAGTAAATGAGCCATACACACCTGGGAGCCTGTTCAGTCCTTCTGCCTTGGCAGGGAAGTGAGCTCAAAGCCCTGCCTGATACTGAATACAGCCCTGTCCTGCCGGAGCAGGAAGCCTAACCAGAGTACCTGGGACACTGCATAGACGATCCTACAGCCCCAATATGTAGTAGGAGCAGCTGCACAGAGAGCCCAGCCGGTAGCTCTTCTGATCTCCAGAGCCAAGCCAGGGGCCTGTTGGGTCAGCAAACTTGGTGGCAAGTTCTGCCTGATTCAGGTACCCATCCAACCAGCCATACCAGCCTCGGACCCTGTTCTGTCACTACACCCAGGCAGGGAAGCAAATTCGAAGCCTGCATACTGCAGAATAGAGCTCACAATCTTACCTAAGCAGGAATCCTAATCAGAGGACGCGAGGAGCTGTGCAGCCCAGCCTACAGGCTCTAACCCACGAGCCAGTTCAGCAGGTCGATGAGAAGGATATGTGGTTGGAGAGAGCCAGAACGTTTTAAAATGTTTTAGCCCACTAATTTTACAACACCAGTTTTTTTTTTTCTTCCTGTTCCTCCCCTTCCTTTCTGTTTTTTAAGAGATGTGGTTTGCCATTATCCCAGAATAATGGAATTAGGAGGTAATTTATCAGGGTTACTCACTGTGTTCAAGTCTTTTTACCTACTGGGGTCATCTTTCTCTTTAAATCTCTACCAGGTCCAACAGTCCCAAGGAACAGGGCTGACTCCCTGCTTGGCTTGCCATCAGCCTGTGCTCTGACACCCAGAACACTTCCAGAAACCCTCCTGATGCCGGTCTCCACTTAGTTTAGGGCCCCCGAAGATTTGTGACCTAGGTCCGGATGTTTGGCTTGGATCTGGCCCCTGACCCCTGCACTACACTTTCTTCTAGAGCTGCTCTGACACTTCCCTTGAGGATCCTAACCACTCTGACCCCAGTGCCCACTGATGACTGCTGACAACCCCTCTCGGGTTGACAAGAAGTCCTGGCCCCGGCCCTGCTCTGCTTCTGGTTGCAGTTTGGCTTCTGGTTCCAGACTGGCTCTCAGTTACAGGCTGGGTCCTGGGTAGTGATCAGACTCCGCTCAGGAATAGCCTTCGAGGGACTGAGGCTCATTTCTGGGAAGGTAAGGATGTTCTCAAACCTGACCGCAGGTGAGACAGCAGCTACTGGACAGATTGCCCGTCTCCACCCCACCCCACAGATTCCTGGAGAAATTCTAAGAGAGTCAGTTTGAGCTCCTGCTGCTTGTGCCCAGATCCTGGGATCTTCCTACGGTGGGGAGCAACCAGTTTGAGCAAAACTGGTTTGTGGTGTGTCTGTCCTCGCAGGAGCTAAGTTAATACAAGAAACACTTCTTAAAGGTGCATAAAATGCATACAGGTTCTACAGGACTCACAGTTTATAGGGGGAATTTGGCTTGTTCACAGACACAGATACACACAACCACACACCCACACACCCACATACAAATGAATTCCAACTGGCAGTTTTTACCCTCCAGGGGATTATCCTGCAGCATAGTTCTTAGGTAGGGCTTTTGTGAACCTGTACACCTAATTTAGTTATTTTCATTCCCTAATTACAAAATTGGTGCATACATTCTCCTTGTAAAAAGTTAGAATTACGTAAAATGAAAAACGGGTGTTCATCCTAACAAACCATTTTTTATGCATTTGCACATTTCAAAATACATGTAAGTATATGTTTTTCATAAATGTTATATACTATTTGTGTATGCAAATTTCATTTTTCATAATATATCAAAGGATCTTAACATGTCTGTGCATATGGATATCTTATTCTTTTGAACTGTTCTCTAATCTTCCAGTGTATGAGTGAAACATAAATTAGTCATAACCCTATTGATCTATGGGTGGTTTAGAGTCTTTTCTGTTATAAGCAGAGACTGTTAAAAAGAACATTGCTGTAAATAATGCTAAGTGAATGAATGTCTTTTATTCAGAACACAAGATCCATATCTGTGAGATAATTTTCTAGAAGTAGATTTACTGGGCCAGAGGATATCCCCTTTCAAGTTTCTAGAGCGATTGATAAACTAATATGCTTAGAGTTTGTCAATTTACACCCTCAAAAGCAGTGTATGAGGTTTTGTTTTGACATAGCCTATACCAGAATGTCAGTAAATGATTTGATTTGGGTCATTGGTATCTTACTTTGGTTTTATTTTTATATTATTGCTTAGAATCATCATATTTCTTCTTTGGGTGAGCTCTCAACCATTTTTCTGGTTTACCTTTTGGACTGTTGGGATTTTCTTCTTGATTTATGAGAACCATTCATATATTAAAGAAAGGATCACTTTAACTTGTATTTTGAGTCATAAGTTCTTCCCTCCACCCACCCACCGCTGCCACCTTTGTTGGTGACCATGGCACATGTTTGTAGGTGAATTAACTAACACTTTGTTTTTATGAGTTCTAGATTTTGTGTCATAATAGACAGACTTTGTGATTGTAATTAACTACTACATAAAAAATTTAAATAACCATCTGGAATTTATTTTAGTATAGTGTAAGAGGTTAAGAATCAATGACATTGAGTGCTTGCTGTTAAGCAAAAATTGTGCTGTCTTTCCATAATATGGAATGGCAATTGAAACATGGGTGCCCACTCAAGGACTACATATTCTAGTCCCTTTGGCATACATGTGTAGCCATGTGGCCTGTAATCAAGTACAGAATATAAGCAGAAGTGATGTGTATCACCTATAGGCCAAGACCTTTAAGAAGTTCTCTGTCCTGCCATCTAGACTGAGGCAACAGAGGAACCCATTTAAATTGTGGCACTATAAGTTGGCAGGAATTTGGGTCCCTGAACTACCATGGTCGAGATAGCTACTCACTGACTAGGAAAATCTACTGTGATTGTTACATGAGTGAGAAACATTCTTCCATTGGGATAAGCCACTACAATGTTGGGCCATATTATTAAAGTGGCTAGTATGGCTTTACCAATAAAGTATCCAGTGAAGAGATAGCTGTCCCTAACCACTCGTGTCTGAGCACACTTCATTTTACTCAGTGAACACTCTGCCAACTGTCAGTGGAAGGGAAGTGTTAGTTACATAGCATTTGTAAAGGATCTGGAAGAGAGGTGATTTATCATGGGTGACTTTCAGAGTTAACCACATGTTAAAGTGAGAATTCTATTCAGTGCACCTGTGTCACCCATATCACTAGACCAGGAAGAATCTGAAAGTAAAAAGCAGAAGTATATCAAACCAATCCCGGCTTATTTTAATTCAACTATTAATAATAATAATACTTCATTTAAAATAAGACATTCAAATTTAATTTAAATTAAGTGGTATACCAGGACAGTAGTGGAAAACCAGTTTTGGCTGCTGGAGATAGAATTAACAATCACATAGAAAACTTAATAATAACCTATACTAAGCAAAATAGGCTTCGTTTATAAATATGAATGGGTAATCAAAGATTACATCTGAGGAATACACACAGAAGGAACAAGATGAGCTAATAAAATACCTGAAGTAAGTGAACAACAAATATTTGCTGATAAAGCGGACACTGAATTTAAAAATATTCAAGCATGACAGTATGTACTTTTTCCTCTTAACGGTCCAACATCAGCCAGATTTTACAAATGCTTGACTCTTTGAAAAACTACTTTGAAAATCAATCTAGTGCCCTACAATGGTATTGGACTACTTTGTGAATGAGTCCTCTATTTGTTCTTGTTGCAATTTGTTCAAAATCAGTTGTGATATTTAATCAAGTGTTCAATGAAGGGAAGACCAAAGAAACGTAAAGCTTTGAAGCCTTTAGCAAACTGGAATTATTGAAAACAAAATGTGTGAATGGGAAGCCGTTGAATTCATCACTACAAAAGCCAGGAAGGAAATGAACAAATCAAACAAGGAGAGCTCAAACAATGTATCTGATTTAATTTTGCAATTTTATAATTGTGTTTTGTAATTTCTTAACTTGGGAGAAGAATTTTTTGATGAGCTTCCATTTGGGGGATAAATTTACATTCTTTAATGAATGGAATGAAATTGAAAAGACCTATTATTTTGCAACATCTCCAATTGTTGGCCAAATATTGAAGATAATCCGAGATAGAATTTATTTGATGAATTTTGTGTTATAAAATATTTTCTAAGAATGATAATCTCAATGAAATAAAAAGAGACAGTAGATGAACATATATTGACTGAATTATTTAAATATTTCCATACTTATTAATAACCTTCACAGAGTAGACTATTCCTGAGCTGACCAGGAATCTCACCATATGTAGAAACACTTGTTTTTTCAATCAAATATGGGCTAAAGAGAAGAGTCTATTGAAGGTATCAACAAATTCAAATTTATTAATGACAAAATGCAAACTTGAAGAATATTACAATATTATGCATGAACTAAGAATAACAAGAACATATTTGTAATTAGAGTCCCAGAAAGAGAGGATAGAGACAATGTGGCAGAAAAATATTTCAAGAAGTAAAGGCTAAAATATTTCCAAATATGATAGAAAATATCAAGCTACAGGTCCTAAAAGCTCAAGATACCCAAAGAAGGTTGAATAGAAAAAAACACCACACACAACAACATCATAGTCAAATTGCTGAAAACAAGTAACAAAGGAAAGTATTAAAAGCAGCTAGTGAAAAAAAAAGACATATTCCATAGAGAAGAATGGTATAACAATGGAAACTGGATTCTAGTCAAGTAGACGATGCAAGGACATTTTTAAAGTGCTGAAAAAACCCTCTCAACCTAGAGTTGTAAATCCAGTTAAAGTATTCTTTAAAAAAAAAAATGAAGGGAAAGCAAAGGCATGATCATTTGGTCCATGATCAAAGAAGAAATCACTAGAGAAATGGGAACTTATTTTGAAAGGAATGTTAAGGAACACCCATTGTATAAAAATTTGTGGATACAGTTAAAACAGTAGTAAGAAAGATATTTATAGCATTAAATGCTTTCTTAGAAGAATAAAGGTTTAAAATCAAGCTACTACCTTAAAGAGCTGGAAAATGAAGAGAAAATTAAACTCAAAGTAGAAAACAAGAAGGAGCAAAGAGTAGAAGGCAGTGAAGCAGCAAATAGAGAAATAAAAGAAGAAATCAATAAAGTCAACAGTTGGTTCTTAGAAAAATTTAATGAAATTGATAATTCCTTGATCAAGAAATAAAAGGGATATAATACAAATTACCAATATCAAGAACTGCACAGGGGACATCGCTAGAGATATTAAAATGATAATAAGAAAATTATCCATTGTCCATTTAGCTAAAAGGGATAATTAAAACATACCAAAATGACCCAAGGAGAAAACATCTGAATGTCCTTATATTTGTTAAAGAAAGTGAATTTTAAATTAAAAAAACTTTCCAGAAAAGCTCTATGCCCAGTTGACTTCACTGGTGAATTCTACTAAACATTTAAGTAAGAAATTGTATCAACCATACATCATATATTTCAGAAAATAGAAGAGGAATATTTACCAGCTCATTTCCTGAGGGAAGCATAACCCTCTTATCAAAACCTGAAGAAGGCATTATGAGAAAAGGGAAATGCAGACCAATATCCCTCATGATCACAGGAACAAATATCATTGAAAAAATGACAAAACAAAGACAGTAATATACAGTAACACTAATATGCCATGACCTAATATGAGCCATCTTAGGAATGCAAGGTTGATGAATACACTAAAAAGTCATTCAACATAAATTGTCACATTTGTAGATTAAAATAGAAAAAATGATAATCTTAATAGATGGACAAAAATTATTTGACAGAATTCAATACACATCCATGGTAAAACCTCTCAGCACACTAGAAGGAAAAGGGAACTTCCCCAATCTGATAGAAACAGCTATGACATACCTCCAGGTAATCATATTTAGTGATGAAATATTGAACATTTCAGAGTTGGGAACATGGCAATGAGGTCTGCCTTTAGTGTGTTTTCCCACATTTTACGGGATGTTTTAAGCCAGTACAATAAGTCAAGTAAGAGAGAAAGATTATATGGGAAGAAATAAAATGCCTTTATGTGTCCTTTACATAATTGCACAGATAAAAACTGCTAAAGAAACTACAAGGATCGACAAGAACTAATAAATGAACCTAACAAGGTTACACAATATAACTTAGGTATACCTAAATCAATTGTATTTTTATATAGTAGCAAAAACAAAATGGAAAAGGAATTTAAATTTACTTACAAGCCATAAAGATGAAAATTTACTTGGAAGTAAATCTACCTAAATCTATAAGGTAGTCCTGAGGAAAATTAAAGAAGACACAAATAAATGGAGAGATAAACCATGTTCATAGGTTAGAAGATTCCAAATGGCTAAGATACCTATTTTCCCCAAATTAAAGTATAGATTCACTATAACTGAGTCACAAACCCAGAAAGCTTTCTGATAAATTGACAAGTGATTCTAAAATTAGTATCTAAATGCTAAGAACCAAGAATAGCCAAAATAATTTAGAAAAGAAAAAAAATGTTGGACACATTATACAACCTAATTTGACGATTTAATAGAAAGGTCCAATAATCAAGGCACTGTGGTATTGGCTTTAGGATAGACAAACAGATCAATGCACAGAAATAGAGCCACACATAAATTGTCAGCTGATTCTTTGACAGAGGTGCCAACTTAATCCTACGCTGAAAATACAGTCTTTTTACTAATGATGCTGGAAAACTGGATGATAACTATTATGGGAAGATAATGAACTTCTATCCACACTTCTCAACAAAAGATTTATGGATCACAGACCTCAATGTAAAATTAAAACTATGAGCTTTGAGAAGATATCATAGGTGGATTTTTCTGTCATCTTGGAATAGACAAAGACTTCTTAGGACACAGAAAGCATTAGTCATTAAAAAAATGATAAAATGGATTTCAAAACTTTAAAAATTTCAGTTTATCAAAATATACCATTAAGAAAATGCATACAAAGCACCAGACTGGGAGAATAAATAATAAGTTGTACTTTTACATAATAATGATAGAGGAAGTACAATGAAAATAATATTCCATTTATATTATAATTATAAAATATTTGAATTCCAGGCATAAACTTCTAACAATGAAACAAAAGGAAAAAATAATTGGAAAGTCATACCTTATGCTTGAGTGTATAGACTATAATAAAGATGACAACACTTCCTAATTTAGTAAAGATACTTTAATGTAAGACTAATTAATTTTTCTCAGGATATTTTAAATAACATCTTTAAATGGGATTTCCAAGCCAAGGAAACATGCCTTTGTTTTAAGTTTATTGACTATTTCTGATAGTGCATTTTTATCAGATTGGATTCTGGCAATCAGGAATTCTAAAATTGGTCTTTGATTTGTTAGCAGATATTCAAACAAACCTTCAAAAAAAGGTTAAGAATACCGGAATAAAAATTAGGCCTTGAGCAGCCCCAAATACCATAACAAGAAACATAATCTTAAAAAATGTCCTGAAGATGTATGCTTTAGCTGCAGATAAAACACACACCCCTATTACTGTTGAAAGTGCACTTTGTAACACTGGATAGCCTAGCAGATACAATGCCTCAATTGTTTTTTGGTTTACTGAGGGCTTAGAACTGGAAACAAATGCATAAGAAATGTGTGCAGAAAAATCGAAAGAAAACCCTATACAAATGACAAGATTAATCATGGATATGGAATCAAGATTGACATTCCAGAATCCCATGAAACCCGTTACTCCCACAATCACAGAAGCAATAGCAAAAGTTACCCACAAGGAACACAGTGGGTGAGGAATTAACAATAAGGAAACAATGAACATAGCGGTTGATGCAACAATGACATTTCTAACAGTATTTTCTAATATTGCAGTATACTGATCAAAATATATGAATGCCTGGTTATACACCATCAGGGGAATTTCGCACTTTTCAGCTTTGCTTCGTAACTGGGATAACATCGTCTTCTTATTGATTGAAGAGAAACACCCACGGTCTGAATAAAGCCCCGGGAAGAAATGATTTCATGTGATGATGAAATGTTAATATCATACATAAAAAGTGGAAAATGTGTTAAAAAATTGGGCAAATTATTCATAAAAGTATGCTTATCACTTAAATCTTGCTGGCTCTTTTCCATATATTGCACATACTCTCGTAACCAAAACTCTGTAAGACTTTTATCTACATAGTCACTGTTTTCCAAATTTGACAGACATATTTCCAGTTTTGGCCTAACACCTTCATCCCAGTAGTTATAGGTTTCTGTAACAATAACCATAACTCTGGGACCATAATCTGAAAAATATTCTTCTTCTACATTAAAATATGGTGTGATGTAGGAATCGTCACTTGCCAAATTTCGAAGGTCTAAACCTTCCTGCACTTGGAAACACCCATAGATGCTACTTATGATGTACAAAATGTATACAAGCACTACAAAAAATTTGGACTCGGTTCTTGTGAGAAAAGGGCCAAAATAGTCTCGAAAGAACACATTCATTGGATGGACATCGGTTTCTTCTTCGTCCGGGAGAGAATCACATGGGAGACAGCAGGATCTTTTTAATGAGGAACATTTTTGGTCAGGATTTTCTGGCTTTTTCAACCAGCGTAGACAGACTCTTTCTCTTTTACCATCCAGGGCCATAAATGCCCCAAAACAGTTGATGTTATAGAAATAACAAAAGAGCAGGGTTGTTCCTGTATAGATGCAAAAGTACTGTACGGACCTGAAAGAGGTCATAATCCCTGTATAGAAGGCCAGGACGTTGGTGATGGTGGTAATTGTAATCGACACTGCCACTTTGGAATAGACACTGGACAGACGCTGTTTTATGTTATCCATGAGGCTGGTCTTCTGCCAGGCAGAAATCATTATGAACATATCATCAACCCCGACACCTGTTAAAAAAAAAAAAAGAAGAAGAAGCCATCTTCATACATATTAATATCCATTAAAAATTAAATGCATAAACTCAAACCATCTTCTTTGTCCATCTCTTAAGGTCTGATTTATCTCGCCCAATCTGTGCTTTGATACTATGTTCTCTGTTGCCTCCTTTGCTTGCCTCTGAAGCCACACCAGAATTCGCCCCTTCCTCTGTAACAACTCTGGGCTTTGTATGCCCTCCTGTTATTTGTACATAGCATAGGATAGACCCGATACTCTGCTCCTAGTCTTCGTGCAGGGTGTTTTAACGATGAGTCAGGAAACCTGTTGTGGATGTTAGCTGAAGCAGGATTAGCAATGTTATCTTTGATTCCACTGGATTATCTGAGAGACCATTTTCCCTCATAAACCATTTTACACAAATGTACAGACACACTGAGCCAACATTCTGTTGCTTAAAATATAAGCTGGACTTATCTGTTCTACAGTTAGCATCTAAGTATCAATGTGGTAGGATTTGAGAGGCACCGCATAGTACACACACACACACACACACACACACACACACCATTTTCCTCCTAGCCTGTTTTTGATACCCAGAATGTTATCACTTAAACTTACTTTCCCAGGTTAAGGCATTATTATTAAAATGCAAGTACTCTTGAGATCAGACATGTGCACCAAAGTAAATCTCAAGAATCCCTTGCATAGGGGTGCCTGGGTGGCTCAGTGGGTTAAAGCCTCTGCCTTCGGCTCAGGTCATGACCCCAGGGTCCTGGGATCGAGACCCTAATTGGGCTGTCTGCCCAGCAGGGAGCCCGCTTCCCTTCCTCTCTCTCTCTGCCTACTTGTGATCTCTCTCTGTCAAATAAATAAAGAAAATCTTTTAAAAAAAGAATCCCTTGCATATTAATATCTACTAGGTAATCCTTTTCTATAAGGATGTTTCATGATGGGTTTGGAATAGAGAGGACAGAACATTTGAGGACTTTGAAATCACCACTGAAAACTTGGAAAGGAGGACTAGAAAGAAGAATGGGGATAGTGAGGACAGCAAGAGCATTTGCAGATAAGTTTCACCTGCCTCAAGATTTCTGCTAGAGTTGACACTACTTTCACCCATGTATATTGATACAAACTTAATGAAATAAACAAGGAAATACACAAGGTAGAATAAAATGCTGTTCTCCACTTCAATTTGGGGGTATCTTCTCTACAGGAGGGTACTAGGAATTGCAACTTTGTCTCTAATCAGATGTTCTCTGGTTATGATCAAGCAGGCCGAAGGATCTAAATTAACATAAGGCTACACAGAATGTCACAAATGCATCCTGACATCCCATGGCTAGCGGCCTTGAGGATTTCAGTTGTACTCAGTGGGACAAAAGGGAAGAATCAGAAGTACTAAGGACCAAGAATGAATTCATTGATATTTACAAGGTATTTAAAAACTAGTTTTATTTTTTTAAATTTTTTTATTTTTTAAAGATTTTATTTATTTGACAGAGAGAGATCACAAGTAGGCAGAGAGAGAGGAGGAAGCAGGCTCTCTGCCGAGCAGAGAGCCTGATGCGGGACTCGATCCCAGAACTCTGAGATCATGACCCAAGTTGAAGGCAGAGGCTTAACCCACTGAGCCACCCAGGCGCCCTAAAAACTAGTTTTATTATTTATAGAACCTTATTCAGAAATTGTCCTCGCACATTTCTTGAGTTGTTTAAATCACACACACACACAGAGCCATTCACACTCCTGTGAATACACAAACTATACAATCCTGGTTTACATGAAATCAATTAGATACACCTTAACCTTGTTATTAATGGCTGTGGGGGGGGGGGTGAGTGACTAAGTATGGCTGTGTACTAGGAAGAGATGCCCTGACATCCAGCATACAGTTCATCCACTGTCTCCCCTGGGAAACCAAATACTACCTCTTCCAAGCTCCTTATTTTCTCAAGGAGAAACACCTTTGTTTTCTCATGCTTATTATAAAATAAATTTTTTTAAAGATTTTATTCATTTATCCGAGAGACAGAGATCACAAGTAGGCAGAGAGGCAGGCAGAGAGAAAGGAGAAAGCAGGCTCTCCACGGAGCAGAGAGCCCGACGCGGGGCTCGATCCCAGGACCCTGGGACCATGACCTGAGCCGAAGGCAGAGGCTTTAACCCACTGAGCCACACAGGCTCCCCTATAAAATAAATTCTGAAAGTATAGGAAAATATGGAGAAAAAATTTAAACAGCTGTAATTCCACCCTTCATTTTTACATATATCCATCCAGAATTTGCTCTATACAAATACACCAATACAACTATATCTTTCTGTTTTGAACACCCTGTTTCATAACAAGCATTTTTCTGGTAGTGGTTATATATCTTTTGTCTACCTTATATACCTTATAAATCTACCTCTTTCTAAGGATTGAATATGATTCACAATTTTAATATGCTACATTTGAGTTGCCCAATCCCATGCTGATAGGGAATTAAATGGTTTTCAAAACCTTCCTGTTCTAAATAATGCCAAAGTGAACATGCTTTTACTTTTTGAGCACTTGTCCAATTATTAGGACAAATTCCTAGGAAGTGGAATCAGTAAGTCAAAGACATTCCCTGTTTAATTTTTAAGTCTTTTGATTTGCAAAACTGGACTCAAAAAAGGGTGTACCAGGTTACAGTTTTCCGCTAGCAGGATGAGTGTTCATTTCCATACAACCTTCCTTCAATCTTGCCGATATTCATTAATCTGATATGAAAACAAGGTGTCCATTTTTGTTTTAATTTGTATCCCTTGGTTAATTGAGAGGTCAATTTTTTTTCTTATTATTTCCAGTGATTCATATTTTAGATTTGGGTGTGACCCATCTGTTCATGTCCCTTGTCTGTGTTTTTCCATTTGGGGTGCTAGATTTTCTCCCTCTAAAGACACACAATTCAATTTTATTTTCTTTTTTCCTGTCACCTCATTTTGATCTATAGAACCACCCAGATATAATTATTTTGCTTAATCTAACCTAAACTCCCTCCCTTATCTACCCCACACCCTCACATATACAACATGTAACCTCCTGTTTTGTTTTACTCACCCAGAATAAGAAACGGTGAATTTGCAACTAGGATCACAAATGGCACCCCCATGTACAACATCAGGCCAAAGCCGCTCACCACTGCCAAGGCAGCAGAAATCACCCCAAAGGCTGCAGTCCACATTTTGTTACGTACGCGGTCACACCTGTAAATTTGGAAGGAAAAATCATGGGATTTGTGGTGGTAGGTTCTATACTGAAATTCCATCAGTTTGTAACATTTTTTACTTGGACACCTGTTCAGAAGGCTCTTGGGCAATAATTCCCGTACTAGTCTAGTGGAGACCTTTAATTCCCAGGCACTATCCCAGACCAAGTGGGAAAAAGGAGAGAGGGAACAGAAAAGCTATCTGAGCTTTTACAAAACTTTCTAGGCGATTCTTCTGCAGGTAAGCAAGCTACTACTCCACTGATTGTAGTCGAGAACCACAGAGTTATACTAAAACACTCCTGATGGTTAATTCCACTCTGCTCTTCAAAGAGTATAAATGGACTACCACAGCAAAGGGAGGGCAAGCCTTAGCAGAGTAAATATCCATATCCAGTGTTCTTTTCACCCAACCCTTGACTCCAGCTCACCATAGATGCAAGCCTAAATAGCTCATGTATTTCAGAGCCAGTTCAATATGTATTTTGGTTAGCAAAATGTAGAAAGACTCCTCCTAAGACGTTTTCAGGATTTTCATCTACTGCTGAAGCGGGCTCTAGAAAAGTTGCTACTAATTGCAAAAGAATTGGAAATGTAGTCCATTTAGAATAACACAGCCTGGGCCCATTTCCCAGAAGTGGGAATATATAGACAGCATTTTAAAGTATGGGTTCAGTACTTTACCTACCCAACAGCCACAACATTATACTTTTTTAAAAGATTATCTGTTTATTTTTCAGAGAGAGAGAGCGCACAAGCAGGGGGAGTGGCAGGCAGAGGGAGAAGCAGGCTCCCTGCTGAGCAGGGAACCTGATGCGGGACTTGATCCCAGGACCCTGGGATCATGACCTGAGCTGAAGGCAGATACTTAACTGACTGAGCCTGCCAGGTGCCCACCACATTACATTTAAAAATTTTAAAATTTATATTTCACATTGTTTGTTAAGTGCTTCAAAACAAATGACTGATACTCATCTCTAGACATTTTTAGTAGGAGAGACAAACTAAGTTTGGATTGAAACCTAAGAGTCAACTATGGAAACGGAAGCATTGATTCTAATACAGTAACAACATGACTAAAGACCTTTTACTGTTGTAACAGTAAAATAGCTAAACTTTCTTATTATGAAAAAAATGTTCTGCACCATGGTTGTAGCTCACTTTCTGTCAACCCACCAGTTCTAGGAGTTAAATTCAGGGCCCTAAATCAACCACACAGACAAAATTCCAGAGCAAAAATAAGTTGCTTTGTTAGACTAAAATTTGACTATAATGAATACTTTCTTAAAACAATACTGGCTTATCTATGAAAAACCTGCAGCAAATATCATTCTCAACGGAGAAAAACTGAGAACTTTTCTGCTAAGGTCAGGAACATGGCAGAGCTGTCCACTATCACCACTGCTATTGAACATAGTACTGGAAGTCCTAGCCTTAGCAATCAGACAAAAAGAAGAAATTAAAGGCATCCAAATCAGCAAAGAAGAAGTCAAACTATCACTCTTTGCAGATGATATAATACTTTATGTGGAAAACCCAAAAGACTCCACTCCAAATCTGCTAGAACTTGTACAGGAATTTAGTAAAGTGTCAGGATACAAAATTGATGCACAGAAATCAGTTGCATTTCTATACATCAGCAACAAAACAGAAGAAAGAGAAATTAAGGAGTCGATCCCATTTATAATTGCACCCCAAACAATAAGATACCTAGGAATAAACCTAATCAAAGAGGCAAAGAATCTATACTCAGAAAACTATAAAGTACTCATGAAAGAAATTGAGGAAGGAACAAAGAAATGGAAAAATGTTTCATGTTCATGGATTGGAAGAGCAAATATTGTGAAAATGTCTAAAGCAATCGACACGTTTAATGCAATCCCTATTGGGGAATGTTGAAAAAGAAAGCCAGAGTTAGTGGCATCACAATTTCAGACTTCAAGCTCTATTACAAAGCTGTTATCATCAAGACAGTATGGTACTGACACAAAAACAGACATATAGATCAATGGAACAGAATAGAGAGCCCAGAAATAGACCCTCAACTCTATGGTCAACTAATCTTCAACAAAGCAGGAAAGAATGTCCAATGGAAAAAAGACAGCCTCTTCAACAAATGGTGTTGGGAAAATTGGACAGCCACATGCAGAAAAATGAAATTGGACCATTTCCTTACACCACACATGAAAATAGACTCAAAATGGATGAAGGACCTCAATGTGAGAAAGGAATCCATCAAAATCCTTGAGGAGAACACAGGCAGCAACCTCTTCGACCTCAGCCGCAGCAACTTGTTCCTAGGAACATCGCCAAAGGCAACGGAAGCAACGGCAAAAATGAACTATTGGGACTTCATCAAGATCAAAAGCTTTTTCACAGCAAAGGAAACAGTTAACAAAACCAAAAGACAACTGACAGAATGCGAGGAGATATTTGCAAACGACATATCAGATAAAGGGCTAGTATCCAAAATCTATAAAGAGCTTAGCAAACTCAACACCCAAAGAACAAATAATCCATTCAAGAAATGGGCAGAGGACATGAACAGACATTTCTGCAAAGAAGATATCCAGATGGCCAATAGACTCATGAAAAAGTGCTCCACATCACTCGGCATCAGGGAAATACAAACCAAAACCACAATGAGATACCACCTCACACCAGTTAGAATGGCTAAAATTAGCAAGTCAGGAAATGACAGATGCTGGTGAGGATGCGGAGAAAGGGGAACCCTCCTACACTGTTGGTGGCAATGCAAGCTGGTGCAGCTACTCTGGAAAACAGCGTGGAGGTTCCTCAAAAACTTGAAAATAGAGCTACCTTACAATCCAGTAATTGCACTACTGGATATTTACCCTAAAGATACAAATGTAGTGATCCGAAGGGGCACAGGCACCCAAATGTTTATAGCAGCAATGTCCACAATAGCCAAACGATGGAAAGAACCTAGATGTCCATCCACAGATGAATGGATAAAGAAAATGTGTGTATGTATATACAATGGAATACTATGCAGTCATCAAAAGAAATGAAATCTTGGCATTTGCGATGACATGGATGGAACTAGAAGGTATTATTGCTGAGCGAAATAAGTCAATCAGAGAAAGACAATGATCATATGATCTCCCTGATATGAGGAAGCTGAGAGGCAACGTGGGGGACTTGGCGGGTAGGAAAGAAATAAATGAAACAAGATGGGATTGGGAGGGAGACAAACCATAAGAGACTCTTAATCTCACAAAACAAACTGAGGGTTGCCGGGGGGAAGGGGGTAGGGAGAAGGTGGTGGGTTTATGGACATTGGGGAGGGTATGTGCTATGGTGAGTGCTGTTAAGGGTGTAAACCTGTCGATTCACAGACCTGTACCCCTGGTGCTAATAATACATTATATGTTAATAAAAAAAATTTAAAAATAATTTAAAAAAACAATACTGGCTTATGGCAGTTTAAAAGAAGAAGGTAACAAAGATGAACTCTGAAATCAGAAAGATTAAGGAGGATAAAAGTTACATATGACACATTTATTTCCATTCCCTCTTTCAAGTTTCCGGATTTTTTGGTATAAATTTTCCAGAGGGTGGGAGATATGATTTTAATTGCTGAGTTGACTTTCTCTCAATGACCTTTATTTTATTTTTATTATTTTTTTAAAGATTTTATTTATTTATTTGACAGATGGAGATCACAAGCAGGCAGAGAGGCAGGCAGATAGAAAGGAGGAAGCAGGTTCCCCGCTGAGCAGAGAGCCCGATGTGGGGCTTGATCCCAGGACCCTGAGATCATGACCCGAGCCGAAGGCAGAGGCTTTAACCCACTGAGCCACCCAGGGGCCCCTCAATGTCCTTTATTTTAATGTTCAATAGACCAGGGAGGAAAAAATTTGAACGTGAACACTGTAGGAGTTTGGTGGATACATGTGCAGATATTCCAGTGCCCTAGAAGGATTCGGTTTTAAGCAGTTTATCAGAATGACCTCGGAGAGTCTTAGAACTTCGGATCTCCTGGGACCTAGCTCTGCAGGTCCTGACGCGACAGGTTTGTGGGGAAGCTGCAGGGTCTCAACGTCTGAATCTTTCCTCATATGATTCCAGTGCTCAGGCCGATTTGGGCATCGCTGACAGCAAGATGGCCCATCCTCTGAAGTTTTAATTCACTTAGCAGAGAAGGGCTGAACTAGAAATTACTGTCCTTAGAAAACACTCTGTATGTTTGGTGAGAGATCCTTATCTCCCTTGAAAGGTAATCATGTCTCCCATGAGTAAACAATAATTTCCAGTGTATTTGAGAAGGGAAAGATTTTCCCCAGATTGTTTCAGAAACTGATTGAATATTTGGGGTGAGTTTTGACCTTTCCAAAATGTTAGACAAGTTTGAAATAATCTGGAAGCTCAACATACCACTACTGTGCTGTAGAAGGAGGTTCAGGTTAGAGCATAAAGTTGGAAAAGTCTTACTATTGTTCTTATGACTTCACTATAAGACAATGAATATTGAACCCTAAAATGTGTTCGAGCAAGGCTTCTGTGTGAGGCAAATGCAGGTATGCAAGGAGTAGCCTTCCTGTGTAAGGATCTGAGACGAGCAGGACGGCCAATGTTTTAGGGACTGTCTAGGAGGCCCGGCCCAGAACAGAGATAAGAGATTCTCTGTGATAACAGAGAGAGAGGAGTGGGAGGTGTCTAAGAAACTTAGAAACACTCTCACAGGAGAATGGGTTTTATTTTTGATACCAGAAAAGGCATGAATTGAACCATCATGGCAACATCTTTACTTTAAGTATTTTCCTGCTCCTTTTCCTCTTCTCCTTGGGCATGCTCCAACCAGGAGCCAACTTAGCAAGATGAGAAGTAGGAAGAAAAGTGCTACAAGAGGACTGGTGAGTCCCTTTTTTCCCCATTAAGGACTGTCCCAGGCAGCACACTCTGCCTAAGAGTGCTGGCGGCGTGGGGGTTGGGGGGAACCTTAGCTTCAAATCTAGTTATTTTTTGCTTTTTTTTTTTATTACATGATTTTGTTTTGTCTATTACATGGACATGGACATTTTAATTCAGACTGGAGGATTTTGTCTTACCTAAGAATGACCACAAAAGTCACAGGGCCTGCCTGAGTTTTCATGGGGCAGAGGAAGAACTGCTCTACCTACAAAACTTAAAGAGAACAAAGGGAGACAAAAATAAAGTTGCTGTATGTTTATACCTCATGAGTCCTATGTGTTCAGTATGTTGGTTACAAACACATAAAGTCTTCAAAGACACATAAATATAAATCATTTTCTAATTGCCTTTGGTACAGGATTTATTTTCTGTATTACTGTCCATAGTCATTTGTAAAGATAAGCAAGAATTGATATGAACTTGTATCTTCAGAACCAACTATCTAGTAGACAAGTTTTATCAAACCAGTTGTTGGTACCTTGTAGATTCCACACTAGTTTAACATTTTTTTTTAACTCTACTGACTTGAAAAAGACAGAATTTTGTCTTTTCCCCTCTCCACATTCTGCCTCTCTCACTTGCTCCCTCCCTCCCTCCTACACTTGCTGTTTAGTATTTTGGTTTGTTCATTTTCTAGGGCATTGTGGTCTTTCTTTCCAGAATAACAAAGTTGTGAGGTAGTTTATTGACTCTAAAGAGGTACCCATTGTAGTTAATTGACTCCCTTTGCCTACTGGGGCCTCATTTTCCTCTACCTTAAAATCTAGAGGTTGAATTATATCATTTGTTCCCAAACCAACCTACAAATGAGAATCAAGTAGACAAGTTTTTGAAATAAGATTTTCAAACTGAAGCCCCAGAGACTTGATTCAATAGAGCAAGGCCTCAGAATACGTGGGCTTAACAGTTGTCTCTGTGACTCCGCTGTGAGAATCACTGGAATGATATAACCTGTAGTGTACTTTCTACACCTAAATTCTTTTATTTGTCGATATTTTTCACATTTTAGCTTTGTGATCACAAGAGACTAAATTAACCCTAAGGCCTAGATAACAATTTTTAAGTGCTTAACAAGATAAAGCCCACATCAGAACAATGAAGATATCTAAGTCAATTAAATTAAAGATATTTTTATATAGTTAAAAGTACTAGTTCAAACTTAGAAATAAGGACTTGTTGTTTAGTTCTATCAGCATATCTGCCTCCAAATGGTCATAATTGGCAAATATGTAAGGTAAAAAAATACACCAAATCAAACAAAACTGTCCACAATTTCTTTTTCTTTTTAAGATTTTATTTATTTATTTGTTAGAGAGAGAGAGAGGGAGCACAAGCAGGGGGAGTGGCAGGCAGAGGGAGAGGGAGAAGCAGGCTTTTTTTTTTCCTATAAATTCAACATCTTTATTACAAAATTTATTTATTACAAACTTTATTAATAAATAAATTTATTTATATAAATAAATTTATTTATTACAGATTTATTTAATTTATTTATTTAAATTATTTATTTAAATTTACAAATAAATTTATTTATATAAATAAATATAAATATAAATATATATAAATATAAATACTTATTATTATTATTATTATAAATACTTATTACAAAATGCCAATTGCCTTTTTCTTTTAAGAAATGGAAAAGTCAACCCTCAAATTCATATGGAATTGCAAGAATCCCTGGATACCCAAAATAATCATGAAAAAGAAGAAAAGAATTGGAGGACTGAGATTTCCAGATTTCAAAACTCACAACAAAGCTATAGCAATTAAAACAGTGTGTTGCTGGCATACCACAGACATGTAGGCTAATGGAATAGAATTGAGAGTCCACAGAAATAAACCCATATATCTACAGCCAATTGATTTTTTTAAATTTATTTATTTGATGGACAGAGATCACAAGTAGGCAGAGAGGCAGACAGAGAGAGAGGGGGAAGCAGGCTCCCCGCCGAGCAGAGAGCCCGATGTGGGGCTCGACCCCAGGACCCTGGGATCATGACCTGAGCCAAAGGCAGAGGCCTTAATCCACTGAGCCACCCAGGTGCCCCTCTACAGCCAATTGATTTTTGACAAGGATGCCAAATCCAGTCAACTGGGAAAGAACAGTCTCTTCATCACATGGTACTTGGAGAACTAGGTTTCCATATGTGCAAGAATGAAGTTAGACCTCTATTCACCCCATTCACCCCATCAACAACTTAAATATAAGAGCTAAAACCATAGAAGGTTTTCAATTCTTAGAAAGAAACAGGGCAAAGGTACATGACCTTGGACTTGTCAACAGATTCCTAGATGTAACACCAAAAGCATAAGTAGCAAAAGAAAAATGGTAAAAGATAAATTGGGTTTCTTTAAAATTAAAAGCTTTTGTGCATTAAAGACATTATCAAGAAAGTGAAGAGACCGTAGGACAGAGTGGGAGGAAATATTCATAAATCATATATCTTTTTTTGAGAAAGAAAGAGAGAGCAATCGAGCAAGAACATGAGCAGGGGAGAGGGGCAGAGAGAGAGAGAGAGAGAGAAAATCTTAAGTGGGCTCCATGCCCAGCACCGAGCCCGACTCAGGGCTTGATCTCACAACCCTGAGATCATGACCTGAGCTGAAACCAAGAGCTCGACGTTCAACCAACTGAGCCACCCAGATGTCCCTACAAATCTGATAAGGGTTTACTATCCAAAATACACAAAGTACTCATTAACAACAGAACTCAACAACAAAAAGACAAACAACCCAATGGAAAAAAATGGGCAAAGGACTTGCATAGATATCTCTCCAAAGAAGACAGGCAAATGGCCAATAAGCACATGAAGATACTTAACATCATTCATAATTAGGGAAATGTAAATTAAACCACACTTTGCCACTACTAAGATGGCTGTCATCAATGTTGGTGAGGATGTGTGGAAATTAGAACCCTTAAACACTGCTGGTAGGATGTAAAATGGGGTAGCCTCTGTGGCAAGTGGTTTGGCACTTCTTGAAAGAGCTAAACACAGAACTACATAACTTGCCAATTCAACTGCTAGGTATATACTGAAAACAATTGAAAACAGGAGCTCAGACAAATATTTGTATACCCGTGTTCACTGCAGCATTATTCACAATAGCCAAAAGGTGGAAACATTTCAAGTGCCCAACAACAGATAAGTGAATAAACAGCACTGTTTATATATGATGAAACATTAGTCAGGAAAAGGAATGAAGTTTTGATACATGCTGCATCATAGTTGAACCTTGAAAACATTATAGTAAGTGAAATAAACCAGTCACAAAAGAACAAATATTGTATGATTTCACTTAGATGAAATCTCTAGAATAGGCAAATTCATAGAAATAGGAAGTAGATAAAGATTAACTGGGGGGCAGGGGAAGGTTGTATGTGGGTGGCTCAGTCGGTTAAGCATCTGCCTTTGGCTCAGGTCACGATCCCAGAGTCCTGGGATTGCCCTGCGTGGGGCTCCTTGTTTGAGGGGGAAGCCTGCTTCTCCCTCTCTTACTCCCCCTGCTTGTGATTCCTCTCTTACTGTCTCTGTCAAATAAATAAAATCTTAAAAAAAAAAAAAAAAGAAGTTAACAGGGATTGGGATGTGGGGAGGCCATGGTGGGTTACCAGCTGAGACTTATACAAATTCTGTTTGGGGTGATAAAAAATGTTCAGAAACAGATAGTTGTGATGGTTGTACAACAGTGTGAATCTAATTAATACCACTGAATTGCACATTGAAAAATGATTGAAATGACATATTTTATATCTTTTATATGTATTTCACCACACACAACTATTTTTTAAAAGAGTTAAGCAACTAATAAAACTGTTTTACCTGTAGCATGATATGATTGCGAATAATATGATTAGAAGGTATGCCAAGTGAAACAAAGGGATCACTGTCATAGAAGTGGCTTGAAATTCTAGTTGTCTGGAAAGTGATGTAAAGTAGACCACCTGCCACAGAAAATATACCCAAGTAAATAACTTTTCATTCCAATATTTGTGTGTAAGCGACAAAAACTACTGAAACACTACAGCTTATTCATTGAAACGACATGTTAAAATTTGTGGACTATGACTTTAGAATAAAGAAGACAACATAGATTTGCTTCTTCCCACAACTCTATGGCATGGTTTCCAAAGTCTCTTGCAAAAACCCAAAGTTTAAAACTCCTGAATATACAAAATCTGAGTTCTGTATAAGACCGTGAAGTCATTAATAGCCACAGAAAAGTGTCACTTTTTCTAAATTTCATTAGGTTGTTGACTTTTACTATTTTAAGTGCATTGATATTTCAGAAAGATCTGGTATTCAAAGGCTTTTTCCAGGAGCTGTCTCACTTTACCGGGCTTATTCACAAGTATTAAAGGGCTTGCTGGCCCAACATTACCGAATGGTTAGCATGTGCCTGGCACTGTGCTAGAACTTACGCAGAAAATGCTAAGCTAGTTCTTTTTTCATAAACACCATGAATTCTGCTTGAAGGGTTTTTTGTTGTCGTTGGTTTTTTTTTTTTTTTTTTTTTTTTAATTTCAGTGAACTCCAAACAAGTTTTAGGGAGCTTCCCCAAACAGCAAAGACTTTAACTAAAAGTAGGAATTTCAAAGACATTTGACTAGGAAACCTGATGAGCAATGTCTGTATGGAACAGACCTACCTTGAGGATGTAGAATTTGTGTTTTCCATCAACATTACTAAGGATTTAAGATTTGTGGCATCCTTTGATGTGTGAGATTAAGGACATTGGATTAAGTACCAAATAGAGTAGAGCACTCCCAGCGTCAAGGCAAGGACTCCATCAAATAATTGGGCAGCGCTACCGTTACAATCCTTGGAAAAGTGCCCTTATTCCTCCCACCTTCTCCCGGCCTCCCTCTAAGGCCCAGCCACCAGGTACCTGGATCTTCTTCAAGGCCAGACTCTTTTCGATGTTGCTAAATTGGTTCAGGAAATGGATCAGCCACATCTTGCTAAGCTCGTTGACCTCGCCATCCTCAGTCTTCAGGAAGTACAGTAGCCGCATGGCCTTGGCCCTCACGAGTAACTGGTTCTTCCCCATCCTCTTGCCTAAAAATGTTCCTCCAAGGGTCCCGGCCAGGTAGATGGGCTGGCCTGTTGGGTTGAAGATTGGGAAGGTGACGTTTCCCAGGTCGAGGTTTTTGTTCCTCTGCCAGACAGCCAGGAGCGGGTTGGAGGGAACGCAGAAATCCTCGTTCTTAGCGCACACCTGATCGTAGCGCGTCTGGGTTCCGTTTTCCTTGGTCACATACAGATCCTGTATCACAGCGTCCAGTTGACTGATTTCTTCCAGGATTTCTTGTTCCAGCAGGGAGGTGGTGTTGGAGACCGCCAGAATGCAAGCGAAATGGACGTCAGTGCTCTTCCTGGAGATGGAGAAGTGGTAGGAGTCGTTGGCGGTGAAATGTCCCTGCACAAAGCGCCGCTCAGCCTTGGCCGGGCTCCCGATGGGGGTGTACTGCTCCTCCAGGTTTTCCTCTTCATCCTTGGGTAAGTAAATCAAGCCAGTGCCCAGAACGGCCGTCAGCGCAATGGGCGCCAGCAGGAAGACCCAGGGGTGCGAGCCCACCACCCACCCCAGCCTTCCGAAGGCGCGGGAGAGGGGCGCCTCCAGGCAGTCGGTGTGGCAGCGGGGTCTCTCCCATGGCTGGTTTCCCGACCGTGACCTTGAGCGTGACCCTGACGCCGGCAGGCCCGAACGCCCCCTCGCTGACCCCGACTGGGAGTGCGACGCCCCAAGGGACTGCGTGCGCTGCCCGGAAGCCCGGTTAAGCTTGGGTTCCCGTCCTTGACGTGACTGCCAGGGCCGCTCTGACTCGGGCTTGGAGGCGGGGAGCGGCTGTGCCCGCGGGCGCGCCTCCCCCTCCGACGGCCTCCCGGAGTCCGGCCAGGGCCGGGCCTCGGCTTTCCGACTCGCCTCCCGCTGCGGCTGCCGCGGCGGCCCCGGCTCCCGCTCCGGCTTCTGGGCTGCGGACTGGGGCCCGGCCCCTGGCGCAACCTTGGAGGGACTGAGGCCCATTTCCGGGAAGGAAAGGCAACGTTCTCACTCCGGGCGGCAGGTGGGACAGCGGCCACCGGCCGGCGCGCCCCCCTCCACCGCACCCGACGGTTTCCTGGAGAAGTTCGACGGGGAGTCTGTTTGACTCCGGCCGCTCGCGCCCGAGCCTGCGGCTTCGGTGGGGAGCACGTGTTTTGACCCACGGCCCGACTGGCCCCAAATCTGCGTGTGGCGTGCCCGTGCCCTCCGGAGTCGAGTTAATACAGAAGCACTTCTTAAAGGGAAGATGCGTGCCTGTTCTACGAGGCTTACATCTTTGGGGGGAATTTGGCGCGCGCGCGCGCACACACACGTTCTAGCCTTTCTGGGATCATCCAGGAACACCGTTCTTGGGTAGGGTGAGCCTGGTACACTTAATTTATTATTTTCATCAGACCGAACATAAACATTCTCCTCGTAAAAAGTTAGAAAGCAGTATGTAGAAGGAAAAATGAGTGTTTATCTTTGGTCTGTTCCACAGTTCCCAGGACGGAGGGACCCCTGTGTTCATGGCACCATTTTTAAGAAAGTCCTCACCTACCTTTTAACGTGCAGGTGACTAGAAGGCAGGCAGGTGGTGAGCGGGTCCTCGAATTAGGAAAACTGCTCGCCATGTTTTCCGTGGTTGGCAGTCACTTAGCAGTCATCGTGGTTGTGTTTTTATGTGCGGAGATACCGCGTTTTAATGAAATCTCCAGATTGTAAGAATGTCAAGTCCAAGACGTTAAGGAAGATATCTTTAACAGTATTTAAAAGGAGAAAGAAATAGGAGATATTAAGTTGGCTTTCCAGAAAGTCATTGTTTAAGGGTGACCTTAATAACTACAAGGTGGCCCCCGTTTTCTGTTCTAAAAGTTACAGTAAATGGGAGGAGGGTTCCTCTTCTTCGTCTGCTTGTTGCAAGTCCTAGTTATAGCTATATCTTGAGTTTATCATTGGTGTGGTATAAATCTAATGGCATCTGTATCACATTAAAAAAATGGGGGAACTGATTTGGGAATTCCATTTGTTAAACCATATCTATATTATGGCAAGAATGGCTCAGTTCTTGTCCTAAACATTGAGGATGAAATGTTAGAGGGAGGGTGTTCACAAGTACTCTGTAATGTGCAAAACTAGGGCCTTTTACTGCCCATCTTTATGGTAGTTCTTTAGCACAACATCAGCGTGGTTTTTTTTTTTTCATTCTCAAAACACAACCCTAAACTTCTACAATTGCTCATAAATCAGCCACCGTGAAGTACTAAATTCTATAGAAAAATATGTACCTCGAGATTTGATTTTATTGAGTTTCTTCATTCTAGTTTATTAATTCTAGATTATTTAATTTCACTAATCTAGTTATGTAGATTACTAATGTTTGTGTGGGTTTAGAAGGTCAATAAAAAATATCACTAATAGTTATTCCCCACCAGTTTTTCTGTATCATTCCACAAAAGGAATTTGACATTTTTAAAATGAGCTCATCTGCTATATTTGAGTTGTGAAAGCTTTTCATATTGGTTTTGGAGCTCTAGACTATATCCAGTACAGCCAGCACATGGCCTAGAAGTCACATGGCTTAAGTGACAAGTCTCTTAAGTTGCTTCCTCTCAATTCACACAACACTCTGGCCTTTAATCTGAGAATGGTGTCTACTTTGTCAGGATTGGATTCTCCATACTTTGTAAAATGCCTTCTGGATGAGAAGGGGGTGGGTATTGGGAATTCAAGAATACAGTTTAGGACTTAAAATTTTATCTAGTCTATTTCTTATCCATCTTCAGTCTAGGTAAAATTAAACAGGCAAAGCATTACCTTTTCTTTATCTCTTATCGCTATGTGGATACCATTTCCTTCTGTTCCCCAGTCCTTTCAAGCAGCCCCCGTGTCCCATTTTTTTCTCTTGCCCCGTTTCTCCTTTTGTAAGTCTCATTCTCTCAGGTTAGCCAAACTGAGTTTGGTATAAATAAAGGGCAGTTGCCCATTATTTTTTATTTTTTATTTCAAAAACATTTTTGCCCATTACTATGCATAAGATGCTTCTCTTTTAACTGTGTATTTTAGTTACTGGTTAATCTGTTTCCTGCACTTGAGTATGAGCTCCTCAGAGACAAGGAGGACGTCTTGTTTTTGTTGTTCAGAGGACACTCTCATGTTAGTCATAACTTAGGTGCTACT